>NC_089742.1:374936-377436 GCF_040412425.1 Macrobrachium rosenbergii | reverse complement strand
GGTTGAAGCTTCAACAATATAATACTTTGGCTTAATCCAAACACATGTACCATAAGTGGTGGGCTGAAGAAAACAAAGAAAATGTGAAACACAGAAGGAGTAGTAGTCAATCGATTGCTTCAACAAGAATCGACTTACGCGGAACGTCGAAGTCGCTGGCAAACCAGGACCTCAGGAGTCATTCTGGCAGTCTTCCCAATTCACCAATTAAATAGACGTAGAGTAAAAGTAATAAAGAACAAAGAATAGCGTTCGGCACGCTCTCCAAGGTGGCACCTGGTTCAGTGACCGCGCCTCCTCTCTGACCGACCTTGCTTAGTTCCCGCTTAGATGAGGTGGCCTCTTGACATACCGACCCGAGCAATCCGACCTTGACAAAGGCATCGCCGAATGCATAGAATAAATAGCTTAAGGCCACCATAACTAGGGGTCATTGAGTGTAAACCTCTATGAGGCTTAGGGTCCCTAATGCCCTAGCATATTTTGTTTTAAAACTGCCCAACCTATGCGCGGTAGTGTTCCATCTGGTTCTACTGTTGTGATCGTTATTTTGAATTGTCAGCTCATCTGGCGGGGCAGAGATGTTCTGTTGAGGTCAATCTGACTAATATTTCCACTAAATACATCGAGGGCGAACAGCAGTATTGTTATATATATATATATATATATATATATATATATATATATATATATATATATATATATATATATATATTGTTACCAGAAATGACGTAACGACGGTGCTTACCTGTTACTGTAAAGTTGGGTCGTCTTTCCCTAATGGTAGCCCTGCTGATGACCGAAAGGGAAGGACTGCTGGTTATACTCCGGCACTCACTTACCCTGCATTCTCTCTCTCTCTCTCATAGGACTATAGCAAAACACGCTTTACCCAAAAAAATTTATGTAACCAAATTTTACATCACTAAATGGCAAGGAAAATATTAAAATGTGGGTCAATCTTGACAAAACTTGATTCCAAGAAATGAGAAATGGTTTTAAAATGTTAGATCCAAGTTTCCCAAAAAATTATCCCAAAGAATAATCATATTCTATAACTTGCACATTCTAAAACATAGGTCAGAGTCTATTTCATCCCCCAGTGAGTACATTCTCGACAACTTTACTCAGCGAAACATCTAAAGAAGACAATCAAGATCTTCTTTTAGTTTCCCGAAATACAAAAATGCAAAACAATGGGAATTCCTCCCATTTTACTAAAAAAACTAAATACAGATTTAATAAATGTAGGAAACAAAATAAAAAAAAATGCAAAAATGGGAATTCCTCCCACATTACTCAAAAACAAAATACAGATTATAGAAATGGAGAGAACAATCAACAGTTTGGTAAATAAATGTGCTCCTTAACTCCAAACCAGAGCATATTAGTCAGTTCAAGTGCTGAGGACTACACACACACACAGATCTCTAACTTTTGAGACCTGCGGTAATGTTCCAGGTTGGTCTTGCAGTGAATCTCTACCCCATTTCATCCCATCACTTCCCGGGAACCTGCCCCAAAAGACACGTAGAAACACACATCCTCACCGGAACCTGGATACTTTCCCAGCGGACGTACATGCAGTGTCAGGTCATGGTCCCAGGCTTAGAAAAAGTCTGACACTGTCCTTACTTAATGAGGATATATATATATGAGTATATATATATATATATATATATATATATATATATATATATATATATATATATATATATATATATATATATATATATATTGTCACAAAGTGATCAAGTACCTGGTTATTACAAAAAATAAGACCAAAAAAGTTACCTCTCTTCAGCCAGACACTTGAAACCTCATGACAAAAATATTAAGACTAAATACTCTAAAGGTACAGTGATCCCATAAAACTTGCTTATCACTTGAAAAATCAATCTAACTTTATCAAGTTATGGGAAGGTAAAAACTGATAAGCTACAAACAGACTAGCGGAAAATGGGCATCACTTCATCAAACACTATAATAGTTTCCCTGGTTCTATTTCACTTTGACAAAGGAGAACTAGACAGATATATCACTTATCATGTACACATTCATTAATTTCTCTAATCACTGGTGGTCAAAATGAAACACTGTACTTTTAAAACTTTAAACAGACAAATTTATGTCTAAGTTCAAAAGTTATAGCAGAGTTCACCATCTCAAAAAGATTTACTATTACTTGACAGCAGTGTAAGTTTTAAGTATTTCTTAGTCAAGATTAATTCATAAAACTTAATTTATCAAGAAAGCAATTTTGTAAAGAAAAAAAACGAACCATTAACACTCACTCAATTTTTAGATATACAACTGATTACTAAACTCAACACAAGTGTTCACCAAAATATTACTGATTGCAATCGATATAAGTATTCTCTGAAATCTCTAGTAAGTATGCACTAACAAAATGCTAAGCAATCACCAACACAAACCTTTGGAACACACTGTGTAATTATAAAATTAGAGCAATATGATAACACAGACATATAAGAATGAA
>NC_089742.1:364936-369936 GCF_040412425.1 Macrobrachium rosenbergii | reverse complement strand
TAATGGTAGTCGCTCGCATTCGGGGAAATGATGCAACAGCTGAAGACATGTAACGAAAGAGCCGGACAGTGAAATTCCAGAGAGATCAGTCACAACTGATATCGTTGTTTTAATTGTGATAAACTAGACATAGTAAAATCAAATTGCAGAGTGAGATACTGTTCAGTTTGCAAATCTTCAGATCATGGATGGAGATTTTGCTCAGCCACAAAGAATGAGATTATTCAGGAAGTCAAGGAGGTTTAGATATGACAGGAGAATTTCCACATGATGCAAGTTCTAGATAATAAAGGAACAGCAGAATTTTCAAGGCAGTAAGTTTGAACGGACAATGATAATGAGTAATCATGGCTCTAGAGTCACGAACCTATCGGACAGACGTGGATTTAACGCACAATGAGAATTTTTATTTCATTGATCTCTGGAGAGTCAGTTAACTTAGCAAATGCTGGGACCTCACTGATATTTCAGAGTGCAACACTAGTCCGCTCTAGGTGAGACAGGTGATGGCATGTTGATGGAAACTTGAATATTTTAGGTTCGTCATTCTACGCTTTGTACTGGCGGAAAGACAATAGTAGAATCATTTTTGGTCATAGAAGCAATAGCCTTAGGTGAAATGGGTTTGCTAGGACACCCTTCTTGCATGCATATAACATCAACATTCTTACGGGAGTTCAGGGGATTACAATAGGTGAGCTGGTTGTTTTGTTCCATATATACACAGGCAAACTTCAGAGAAACCTAAGACAGTCTGGAGACATGTGTAAATACAGTCATTAGAGAGTGAAGATATTCCAAAGATCTTTCAAAGGATTTTTGTTGAAGATATTGAATTGCAAATCAAGAGAGAGTTCCTGTATTGGTTATACATGAGAGTTATAGGAAAAGCTCTTCCTCAAGTGTGCTGTTGAGGGAACCGAGAAATTCAAAGACGTTGTGAGTACGGGTAAAATAAGTGAATGAAATTTCAGTCGCAGGCGTGACTTCAGTAGAATTGGTTAGCTTATCAAGACTCAGTGAAAAATATCACAAGGGTACTTATGTAATTGATTTTGAAGAGTTTAATGAAGAGCATAAATTAGTGAGTTTTTGTAGGAGACGGAATATGCTTCCTAACGAGGAGCAACAGTTCCGAAGTCAGGTTCTGCATGAACACTTGCCAGTGTTGATTATCCTGGAGTATTCAGATAAAGTAGAGAAAGTGCTGGAGTAGATCATCTGATATCACTGCTGAAGGGAGATAAATTAGAGTTACAGATGTTTTAGAACATTCAATCCGCTAGAAAAAGAGTATAAATCCTAATATTATATTCCAGCATATCGAATTCCTTTTAAGATCAGAGAAGAAGAGAAAATATTCAGAAGTGGGAGTTTGAAGGCATTATTAGACCGGTCCAATTCTCTATTTAATTTTTCTCTTGCTTGCAGTTCCAAGTAGAAAGATGGTAGTATTCAGAGTTTGTGTAGATTTTCGTGGAATTGAATGAAAACATGCCCAGATAGATATCCGGTAGCTTGTTTGCCTGATTTGTTTGTGAGATCGGTGGCAACAACAAACATTCATCTATAGATCTTATGCAGTGGCTTACAGGTTCCCTTAGAGAGTAACAAATATACAGCATTATACCAAAGGGACATTACAAGTTTAATAGATGCCTTTGATTACAAGGGTCCCTAATAACATTTACTAGACTGTTAACACAGTACTTCATGGCTTGTTAGGAAAGTCGGTGTTTGTGTACATGGATGACATTCTCATATGCACAGATACAATTGAAGAACATCTAATGTAGCAAATAGTCTTTTACGACACATGCTCACAATAAATGGGTCAAATTAATGTAAACAGATGTTTCTGAAGAGAGCACTGTTCATTTAGACATAAGCATTCTAAAGAGGAGTTAGAGGAATGATGAGAAAGTTAAACTACAGAATTTTCCAGTTCAAAACCAGAACAGATCTGCCGTCTGCACAACGTGGTTTGCTTACCAAGCGAAAGTGGAATTTACAATAGCGCTTTCCATTGACAGATTTGTTACTTAGAAGACGTTAAGTTTGTTTGGGGTGATAGTCAACAATTAGGCTTTGAGAAGCTTAAGAACGCTTTGCAAACCAACCCAGTTTTGAAGTTTTAGATTTTAGTCAACCGTTCACCTTATGACTGACATGAGTCAGGAAGGTATAGGTGCGTGTTTGATGCAGAAATTTGAGGGGAAATTACAATCTGCAATTGCTTTTATAGCAGAAAGTTCAAAACACGTGGTAGTAACGAAGATGTCATTAGACAAGGAGGCTTTCGTATCGCCTCTAGCCTTGTTCATTTCAAGATGTTGTTGGGAAATAAAGTTGAGATTTTTACAGATCATCAACCGTTGTTAGAGCTTTTAAGCCAAATTTTGTCGCCCAAGATATAATGGTTCCTGTACATTGAGAGATTTGATAAGAAAACCCAACATGAGTTGCAAGCATAACGTAGCTGGTGAGAAAGATGCATTGATATATTTTCCGGTCGAGGATGAGGAAATACACTACTGAACTTAATATACAGGGAGAAGAGAGTAAATATTTGCGTCTAATGTCTCTGATATTAGTAGTTCTGAGAGATCATGGGGACATACACGTTTCTACAGTGCATACTTCTGGGAGAAGAAAGGGAGTCAGTCTTGGGAGAGATTATATTCGTGAGAGAGTAACGCAGTGTGTTATATTACGGGTGAAATGCTTCACTTGGGACATAGGCTTGCTTAACAAAAGCAAGATGAAGACAAATTGTTGTCAGATACTAAGGCATTTCTTAGGAGTTTCACCGAAGAAAGGGTAGATAAGTTCTGCTTCTGGTCCATAGAGTTGGAGAATAATTTATTGGTGAGGAAAGTGGTGGCAGAATTTCTATAAGTACTCGTGCTACGTGTGAGATTACACAAATCATCGTGCCAGAGAGTCTAGTACCACAAGTTCTAGACATTGCACATTGTAAATTTGGTTCTCCTCATTTAGGTGTGGACAAGACGTATGAAAACGTCAGGTCAAAGTTCTGGAAAAATATGTTTTCCGTAGTAGAAGCCTTTGTGAAGAAGGCGCGCTTATTTGCAATGCGAATAAGCTTAAAGCGACGAATGCAAAGTCGGTCGTTTGGGTTCATATCCCATACCACATAGGCCGTTTCTAGAGAGTGCATATGGATATTCTGGGTAACTGAGTTCATTTTTGGTTATAGACATTTATTAGTAGTTGTTGATGAGTTGACTCGCTTTGTCGAGATTTTCCCAACAAAGTACAAATCAGCTGAGGAAGGTTATAGCGCTTTAAGGGATAATTTGTCGATATGGTGTTTCTGGAATGTCTGATCACAGACAATGCAGTAGGGGAGTTTATTAATAAGACTTTAGACACGTCTTGCTAATTTACTGGGAATAAAGAGAGCATCTATAATCCCGAGATAGACCAGCTTAATGGTTATGTGGGAGAGGCTTAATCGGAAAGTAATGGAAGCTTAAGTATGACGGTACTGGTTCCTGGATACATTGGGACAGATCGTTGACAGCTGCAACATAGCATCAATACTATGACACATGAATGACACAATTAAGATATCTCCAGCAGAAGCCGGTATGGGCATGAAGTTGCTGAAAGGACCTTTGATTTGTTACTGTGAGCGAGTTCAGGTGATGTTACGGTCACTTCATTGATAAATACAGCGAGAAAGATTTGCACGTATCAGTAAAGAACTGGAACTTAGTTCGCGCAATGGTAGAGAAAAGTAACTCGGAAATCGAGGGGAGTAGCTTTTTCTGATGGGTGATAGAGTGTTTGTTATTAGAGCGTAATTGTCTGGATCTGAATTATAAATTAAGTCCGAAGTTCCACGGACCTTTTGAAATTGTAGAGATCAAAAAAGGAACAGATTTGTAGTTAAAGATGTAAATACTGGAGTGACGAAATTGACCTATATTTCGGAAGTTGAAGAAAGGATGTAATCGAACATTTGTATATAGTCATGTAATGGAACGTTTGTATATAGTTAGAGGATAAATAAGTTAATGTTTAAGTATATATGTGATATCTATTTTTTTGTCTCTGTTCATTTTAGATGTTGAAGTTCTAATCATTTGTTTTCGGAATGATTTTAGGAATTGAGACATGGGCCAATTTCATACGAGATTTGACCTGTGTTGCTGAAAAGAAGAAAATAGAGGAGTTATGATGTGTTTTGTCATCTGACGCAATATGTGTGTTGTTTAGGATATTTTGGGAGGTATTTATATGTCAGACCGTACAAGTCTGATCTTTTCGGGCTGGGAGATCGTATTTGAGTATTTGGATTTTACTTAATTAAGGGAGAGCTGTGTTGTGAGTAATTGTAGTTATGAGATTGTGGAGCGACACATACTAATTGCTATTTTGTTGAGAATTAGTCAGATGTTGCGAAATATTTAAGCAACTGGGAGTAGAGTTTTCATGTTCTTTTACGAGATATGATAATTTTGAAAAGCTGATAGGATTCTCAAGGATTTTTTTGTTGGATAGTTTTTTTGTGAGTGAGTTCCGTAGAGTTATTGTGTTTAGTAGTGAATTGACTGTCATTATTCTGAGATACAAAGTTGGAATTAGTTCACATTGTGAGTGTTTGAATTTTGCATTAGTAGTTTTGTTTGTCTAGTAACATGAAACCTTTTTTTGTTGTTAGACTTGGGAGTGTTTTGGGAGACTTAGTAGTGACATGGATGGATTAGAGACCATGTTCATTTTGGGAGATCAATATCAAGGTTCGAGAGTGGATTATAAGACAAGTTGTGCTTTAGTTAGAGAGAAGTATGTGTGTGACAGCAGTGTTTTTCAGTTGCGAGTTGTGTCTGTGGGTGGTTGTGAATTATCATTAGTTCATGGACAGACTCCGACAGAATGTGACTTTTAGACAGTTCCATGAGATTACCACATTGAGTCCACCAGAACGCTTCCGCCGTTTTGCAAGGAGTATGGTTACAATGATGTGCCAG
>NC_089742.1:272436-359936 GCF_040412425.1 Macrobrachium rosenbergii | reverse complement strand
ATTAATTTTTTACCGAACAGTGCTTCTCTGAAATTAGTAGTGTCAAAAGTTAACAGGCATACTACACGAATTATCACAGCTCTTGCCCTTTATCTTTCAAATTGGTGTTGGCCTACTTAAACGATTCCATGTGGACCACAATAATTGACATGAAGCATAAACTTATGCAGCCAGTTCCAATATTAGGGTATTAAGTCATCATAACCCTACATGTAAAATGTAAATATCATTGTAAGATTAGGCCTACATATAAATTCCTATATTTTGAGGCAGTACAAGGCATAGGCCTACACATCAATTTCTTATATTTAGAGGCAATGACAGGGCATGGGCCTACACATTAAATTCTTTTATTTTGAGGTAATGATAGGACATTGGCCCGCACATCAAATTATTATACTTTGAGGCAATGACAGAGCTTGTCAATTTCTTATTGTGAATAGCTTTTCACCTGTATCTATTGGAAATAAAGTAGCCTTTAATTAATATAGTAGCTTCGATCCCACATTGTATAATGTATATGCATATGGTGAAATGTACAGAATAAGCATGTGCATATACACATACATGTGTACTTGCATCGATGGCCATAGTAATTGTAATGCCACTTATACCACAGAGAATAAAAGTAAAATTTTGGGGCATGTGGCCAATGGCACACACAGACCAATCATGGGGCTGTCTCAGTCTTACGCACAACTATCGAACTACTCTCAGTGAACTATATATAAACTATATTTACAAAAGGGATAACAAATTATATTACTGTGATTCTTAAATATAAGGCTGCTGTAGCATTTCTATGAAAATGAAGGCTATGGTAGGAAGTAGGGTTTGTTACCTGGGATCCCTGGATCCCGGACAATTTTCAAGGTTTAACAATCCTGGGATATTTTTGCAAATCCCGGGAAATGCCGGGATAAAAACTAAGTTCAAAAATAGGGGAAAAATTGACTGCGGGATGGCTGTGGACTTGTTGTTCTGTTTATATTTTTTTATACTGTAAATACAGACAATTTCTGCCATTATCCTCATGATAATAATGATAGATGTCTAGATTATGTCACTGTTTTGATATTTATATAAAATACTTTATATTTTCAGTGAATTGTATTTTCCCATCAACAACATCTTGCTATAATTGCTAAAATTTTGTAAAATTTCGAGTTGCAATGCTTTTGCAAGATAAGGCCTGTCAAATAAATCCATGGAGGGAAGATAAAGAGTATGTTTCAGTGTTTGTAGTTTATTGCAGTAACTAAATCTATAGTAGGGGTATAAACCGACAAAATAATCATATGTTTGCAGATTTTTCAAGAGGAACATATTCTTCTTTATCATGTGGAAACATAGTATTACTGTTTACCCAATGCTTTATTTTGTATATTTGGAACGGTAATCACATGAAGCAGTCCCAGCAGAGGTATGCTTGAACAAGTTTGGCAGCAGGTTTTGAACAAGAAGTGTTTAGGATGAGGACTGCACCCTTGTGTGGGGTACTGTCCACTGTGTCGTGTTATATAAGATCTATTCTATGAGAAACTTCTTATTCATTTAGTTCATGTTATAAATAAAGAATGCATACATTTAATTTTTCTTAATTTATCTTTACTACATTTTCTGTCATTGAGTACTCTTTTCATTTCCCTAAGTATAACCGAAAACAAATGTATTTTTTTTTTTACCAATGATAATGAACTATAATTTACATTTTAATTCGCACTGTAATTTGGAAGCAGAATAAAATAAAGTAGTAAATGAAGCATATTTAGCTCTTGTTCTATTCCTTCTTTTGTTGACAAACAAAGTGTATGCTGTTATTAAACATTAGTGGAATTAATAAGACAGCTTTCAATCACAGTAATATTTCTGCATATCTAGAAATGCAAGTACATCAAACCTGAAAGGAAACAAGGTATAATGTAATTTTAGACAATTGAAAATTCTGGGAATTCCTGGATCCTGGATTAGATCATTTTGTCCTGAACTTGACAAAAAAGCTCCAAAACGACAATCCCTAGTAGGAAGGCATCATGAGATACATAACGAAATAAGAAAAAAATTAATGATAGCTGAAATAGACATGTATGAGATATTCAAACCAGGCTGCGAGTAGTCCATGATTCATCTGATGTTAGGTCACCATATGAAAAGTTTTCGAACGCACTACAATCACATTAAGAGCAATAACAAAAACAAGAAAAACCACGACAAGAACCACAATAAAACGGCTGCGTATAAGATAGTCATATAATCCAAACGTCATAGCCTGCGTAAACCGACAAAAAGACATAGTACATTATAGGTCTACGTCATTTTTTATGATCTTGTTATTTAGAAAGGAGACAATGTCCTCAAGAAAATTCTCAGCAAATTATATCCATTATATATGACTCGTGTAGCTTATCACACTATAACTTTCAGTTAAACATAGGTATATTCTTGTTTAGCAGAGTGCAGTCACTGCTTGTCATCCAACCGAATGTGTAAATAATTGCAATGAAATGGATTTTATGACTATTAAAATGTAGTAAAATTTCCTAAAATCAATGTGAAATACCAATCTGCTTAGCTCTGAGAAAGTATTGTGTTTAAGTTTAGAATGGCGAACACACTGGAGAATATCAGACGGTAGTTGTCATTGTCCTGTAATTCAAGTGCACCGATTCGAAAGCAAGACATTCCCCGTGTCACCTCCGTATTCAGGTGCACCTCATTTACGAAAAGCAACATTGCAACATCGCGGAACACTCCTGACTGCATGCATATTTTTCTATTTTTTTTTTTTACTATTTTAAGGGAGATGCGTATTATGATTTTATTTCAGGGGAAAATGTAACGTTACCTTTTGATAATCAGCAAAACGTATTTCAGTTTGGTAAAACAACCATTTCAAAATTAATGAGAATGAAAAGAACCACAGATTAACCAACTTTTCGAAACTACTGCCAACCAATCAGCTTCAAGGGATGGTCGTGACGTAAGCAGTGGGCGGGGCTTAACTGCAAAGAGAAGTGGATTTTGCTATATACGATGTACAGAAAACTTGATTGAGCGGAAGAAAATTCGGCGCATTATGTCTTTTTTTACTTAGTAACCAAAAATTATATAGAAAAGAAACAAGATATGAACAGTGCCATACAAAAAAAAAAAAAAAATCCAGTCACGAATTGTCGACATATTTCTAAATTATTGTTTACTCATTCTGCCTTATAGCAGATCGTTTTATTTTGGAATTCGAACTTTGAACTAGTCTTTTTGATAACAATATCCATAAAATATGAACACTGAAGCTTAATATCCTTTCATTTGAACAATAATTTTAAGAGTAATCATTTTATTCAATGTTGGTGCAGATATCGCAAATGATCGCCTGTTAATGATGCCATTAATACTCACAGGTATTAAACACCCCGGTGTTTCAGAGAGTGAACAGTGAGTTTAATTTTTGAAAAACTGTTCTTATTCCACATCAACTAAGAGACCCTTCGTTATCCTTTATTTTGGCTCAGGACCATACACATGGAATATAGAAATACAATATACACAATCTAGATACATAAAATAACATGGTAAAAATAATAATCGGCAGTATCCATAAAGTTGCTGAAGAAATAGAAACAATAGAATTCATAATAATGGTAATGACAGTAATGACATGGAGAATATTAGCAAAAATATATATATATATATATATTAAAAAAGATAACAATTAAAAATGTAGACTGCAGAATATTAATTTCCAGCTAGGAACTCTAGGTGGTTACAGAAGTCAGGTCCAGAAGGCTGAATACAAAAATCGAAAATGGTAAAACTAAAATGATATTAATCACAGTAATAATAAAAAAAGGAAAATACCAAAATAACAAAAACGAAAATATAATAAAATATAATAATAATAATAATAATAATAATAATAATAATAATAATAATAATAATAATAATAATAATAATAATAAATTCTGGTGATGACACTCCATAATTGCAAAAATAGAGAATAAGTCAATCTAGGAACAGATGCCTAATTATCCCATCCTTCGCACAATTTAGATCTTCTTGCCTAACTGCTTAGGATGATTTGTATGAGCGAAATGCTGCTACTTCTCACTTGGGTGATAAAACTGGACATTGTTCGCCTCACAATGATTTTTAAATTATCCAGGTGGTTTTCCATGAACATCTGCGTGGCGGGGTGATAGCAAGGAGTGTTTGTGAGGCATCTCAGAATATCATTGTAAACAACAGTGATACGTGTCATGGTCTCTCGATCATAGTTCGTCCAAAGGGAACATCCATATATACAGCAGCAGTACGAGCCGAAGAGCAGCAGTTTCGTGTCTCGGTGACAGAAGGCAAACCCCCTTCCTTGCAATCATGTCAGTTGCACATACTGTAGTTTACGACTCCTCTGTTCTATGTCTGCTGCATCTTTTAGGTTGTCCAAATGTGGCCAAAATACTGAAATTCATGCACGAATTCCAGACGATGATTTCCGAGGAAAATTTGTGGTTCTGCAAGAGGCTCAAGTGTAGGAACCAGAAATTTGGCTAGCTTATATAACTCGGGGGGTTCACCTAGGAAAGAATGGGCCGTAATGGAACACTTTCCTTATGTATTTTGGGCAAACCATGCTTAAATGACCTCGGGAGCAGCAACATACACTGTGTCTTGGTTTCGTTGTATAGGATATCAAATTCCTCTGCATATTGGCGCTAAGTGTCTATGAGTTGCTGGAGACCTTGCACTGACTGTGAAATCAGAACCATATTGTCGGCGTAACAGAGGTTGTTTATTGTTGTTTCGTTGATAGTGCATCCTATTGGGGGTGAGTTCAGTTTGACATTCAGGACATCTGTGTACGTATTAAACAAGTATGGAGAGAGAATGCCCCCTTGCCAGAGCCCATCTAGGGAGCCGAAGGTGTACTAGAATATGTTACCAAATTTGACACAGAATTTGTGTGGAGAACCAACAACAAAGGAATGCCAATTAGATATAGAGGAGTGCTTCGTTTGTGCAACTTCAGGAAGAGCTTTAGGTGGATTACTCTGTCAAATTCTTTTCTCGCATCTACAAAACACAGGAAAACAGGAGAGGCTGATGATAGGTAATAGTTCAGCAATTCTTGCAGGATGCAGATGCAGGTGTCGGTTGAGTGGTTTGCTTTAAAGCCGAGTTGGTTGTCAGTGGAGTGTAGAAAGGGGAGAAGTCTCACTAGAAGAACAAACTCAAGTATCTTCGACGCAATTGTAGTAATTGCAATCAGGTAATAATTGTCAGGGTCATCTGCTCCTTTAGCTTGTTTTTTTATAATGGTATTAAGTGAACTAAGAGTAGGGAGTCTGGGAGAAACTGGTGAATTATGCACTCATTGAATAGAGCAGCTAGCAAAATGTAAATTATTTGATAGCAGAATTTGAGAGCCTCAGCAGGTAGACCATCACAGCCAGGCAATTTATTATTAGGCAGGTTGTTTATGGCTTCGCTGATGTTACCTGGCGTAATATGATCGGCAAAATGACACTGCATGTTATCAGTAAGGAGGTTATCTACATCCCTTCGGGAGTCTTGATCGTTTATGCAATTCAGGATAGTGCTGAAGTGATCACCCCACATTCTTGCGATAGCCTCGTCACCGACGGCTTCTCCTACTTTTTAGTTTTTGGATTTAGGGATTGAATGTCTTTCCAAGGACATGGGTAATCACCAGATTCTAATTTTCTAGACATTGCATCAGCTCTTAGTTGCTTTTCATTCAGTCTGCAGTGCTTAAGGGCAAGTTTGAACTGAGCTCTCGCCTACCTCATTACCAGTGCAAAATGCCGTTTCCTCTGGCTACCATTTTGCCTCCACAGCAAAAACATTTCTTGTGGATGTGTATATAGGTCTTTAGCCAAGTCATTCCATCCTGGTATATTACGAGAGTTGCTTAACGACATCTAAAGGTATCCCTGCCGGAGGTAAGCATAGCGGAAATTATATTCGAATAGAATTATTTCAGATCTCTCCTGTGATGATCATTTCTACATTCTGGGTTAGTGCACGGTAAGGTGCCTGCCGGCTGAACTATTGACCGCAGAATGGTTTCTGTGGTTTCCTTAAGTATCTGGTTTTCTGTTGGTTTTTAAAATTCCAGTTAGCAGCAGGTGGGAGATCAGTTAGGGGGTTCACAGTAAAAATGGATGGGGTGCTGAATGACACCTGTAAGGGGATGTGACCATAGCACGTTGCAAGATCATAGCGAATGTTGCAGGTCACAATAGAATCATGAACTTGTGGGGGACGTCATGCAGTGGTCCAGCAAGGAGGATGTAATTGTGTCTGCTCTATTTTGTACATAGGGATAGGCAGAGGCAGGGAGGGAGGGAGAAGCATTACATCGCTAATTCAGAGAGAGTGATTTCGACAGAAGCGAGTAAGTTCGTTATAAAACTGTTTTGTGGGGTGAGAATAAAGGTCCCCAATTATACAATTATACAGTAGAATCGTGGATAATGCTGCGTAACTCACCTAGGATCATGCAGTATTGATCAAAATTAGTGTTCATTTCCTAGGACATTTATACATTAATTATTAGGATCTTAGAGTCACCTACTGTCACTTGAAGCCCAAGCAATCTATCACTCCTATAGGTTATCACATTCACCATATTGTCTAACGATTTGTGCCACAGGAAAGAAAGGCCCCTTTCAGGCGACTGGCTACGATGTGATCTGTAACTTGCATCGATGAGGTCGAGAAAGCTCTGAAGTCTTCATGCACTGAATCACAGATGGCAAGGTCATGAGGCCTGAGGAGCATTTTTTGTAAAGCAATGATGCCTTTGAAGTTTTTGCAGAACATGTTTAGGGGAGGAATGTTCCTCCTGAGGCCAAAAATGTTCCAAGAGGTTATATCTAATGTATCCATGGTAACTCACAAAGATGGTAAATGAATGAGTTGATCATTTTGGTGGATGGGGGGTTGGCCTGCGGGGGTGGGCAATCACTCGCCATGGGTGGTTGGCTGGCACTTGTGGTAGAAGGCGAGCCTGCGTCTGAACCCCTGCTAGGGGTGTCAGTAAGTTCCCCTGATGGGTGGGGTCCAAGATTAGGTTATATCTTGAGACTTTTATATTAGGACCGAAATTCTCGTCTTTAAGAACACTGAGGTGTTGAAATAGACAGGTAATCCTATAGACCACTTTACGTTTAATTTTGCATGGGTGTTCGTCCAGAATGCCTGACAAAACTCCCACACGACATAACCCCCACCGACATAACCCCCACCAACAAAAACCCCATGACGAGAAACCCCACATGACAAAAACCCAGACGACAAAACCCACACGACAAAAACCCCACACGACAAAACCCCCACACAACCAAAAAAACCCACACGAATAATGAAAGTGGGATAGTTAATATATATATATATATATATATATATATATATATATATATATATATATATATATATATATATATATATATATATATATATATATATATATATATATATATATATATATATGAGAGAGAGAGGGAGAAGAGGCGACAAATTAGTAAAATAACCTATTGTTATTCGATGAGTTACGTACAGTGGTTACAAGGAAAGCTTTCACTGTTTTCGTCTGTTAACTAGCAAACTATCAACAAATTTGTATTGACAATACTCCTTTGCTAGTTATTTACAATTTTTACAAAATGACTTTTTTTCCTTAAGACGGAGCTTTAGTTTGAGTGGAAATAATTTTTTCTGTACTCCTTTGCTCATCATGGAAGTCATCCGTAATAATAAAGGTGGAGAGAAACTGTGCTATAAAGGTTATATGTATACAAAAAAATCCACCAGTGCTACTACGATGAGGTGGGAATGTTCCAGAAGATCAGAGTTTGGATGTAATGGAAAAATAACAACAAATTTAGCAATATCGGACGTCATTTCAATTATTGAACATAATCATGCGGAGATGAAAGGATCAGTGGAAGCAGCAAAGTGCATACAACCCTCTATCAACAGGCCAAATCAACTAGAGGAAATACTTGTCGCAATGTAGCGGATTCGTTGGAGAGTATGACTCAGGACGGAAGAATTGCCATGGGAAATATAAATACAGTTAAGAGATATGTTCAAAGAAAACGCCAAGAAGGACGCCCTAAGGATCCCGAATCGTTGAAGGACTTGAAGATTTTAGGTGAATGGACTATGACACGAGGAGAACATTCTGTGCCTTTTCTTCTTCATGATAATGGTGCTGAAAAGCCAATAATCGAATCATTATATTTGCAACAAGAGATGCGATGGACCATTTAGCTAAGGCACATACCTGGTATATGGATGGAACCTTTGCATCGGCTCCTGTGTTATTTGAACAGCTATTTGTTATTAGAGCTCCTCTCTTAGGTGATTCAGCAATAAGCTGTGTGTATGGTTTCCCTTTCCGGCAGATCACAGGAAATCTATCAAGAATTTCTTACAACAGTTCTAAATAAAGGAGAGGAACTAGGGTTACATATGAATCCTGATACTACTATGACCGATTTTGAAAAATCACTTTTGAATGCTACAGAAAATGTACTGGGACCTCAAATCCATACGAAAACATGTTTTTACCATTTAACACAGAATACATGGCGGAAACTACAAAGCATAGGACTGGAGCAGTATCTACAAGGAAGATGAATCTACAAGACATTTTTTGTGGTATGATTGACGGACTTGCTTTTCTTCCATCTGACAGAATCATAGATGGCATGAATTTCCTTAAATTGAACTGCCCTAGCCATCTTGAACCTCTGTTGGCATATTTTGATTCGACGTATGTGACAGGTACTAAGCGTCGTGCAAGACAAATTCCACCATTATTTCCTCCTGAAAAATGGAGCGTGTATGAAGCAACAGTTAGTGGCGAAGACCGTACAAATAACCAGTGTGAAACTTGGAACAATACTTTTAAATACCTGATTGGTTACAGTCATCCCACAGTTTGGGTTGCAATTGAAGCTCTGAACAAAGATGCACTGATGGTTCAAACTTGCTTGGAAAAGAATGCCATCGGAGAACCTCTTCGTAAGAAAATTAAGAGAGAAACTGTAAAATTGCAATCGCGATTGCAAAATCTTTGTCTTGATTTTAGTAATGGTAAGAAGGACATCGAAGAATTTCTTAATGGTGTAGCAAAAAATATAAGAATATATAAATTCTGACTTCCTATATGTTTTGTGTAATAAATATTACGAAACTGTAAATTTTTACTTTATAATCTTATCATCTTTAATAAGCGATAAAAAAAAAAACTATATGTACACTAGTCATTTCAGTAGAAAATATATGGGTATTTTTGTCGGTGGGGGTTTTGTTGGTGGGGGTTTTGTCGTAGGGAGGTTTAGTCATATGGGGGTTTTGTCATATGGGGTTTTTGTCATATGGGGGTTTTGTCGTATGGGGGTTTTGTCGGTGGAGGTTTTGTCGGTGGGAGTTTTGTCGCCTCCCCGTTCGTCCAAGATAAGAGAGTCGGAGCCCATGAGAAACTTTACTCTCTCTACTATGACGTCTAGCTTCACCAATGAGCACAAATTGTGAATCACGTTTTGACATCTGTTCTCAGGTTTCAGGCGAGGTGACTCACGAATGTTGGGCTTCGTTCCAGTGGACAATCGATAGGTTCTTTTCTTTTTTCTACTTGTTTGTGTCTGCTAGCCCCCAATCCCCCTCATGATCATTCATATAGTCATCCACGACGGGAGGTTGTGGGGGAGAGACAGGGTCGGAAGACTCACGAGGGCTGGTGATCGTCACTGAAGATCTGTCTTCCACCAGAAGCACAGGGGAGAGAGAGGAGGCTGGGAGTCTATCAGTCCCCTCCGATAGGTCTCTAGGTGATGTGGGCGCTACATCCGAGGGAGAGAGGGCAGTTCCCTCTTGGGAGGGTATGGCCATCTCGACTTTGCGTTGCACCCTCGCTTCTCTCGCTTTGTTGGGAGGCGAGGAAATAATAGATGCCTCACTCAGAGGAGCCTGGCAGCTTGCTGTGCGATTGTCTAATGATTCCTGCACTCCTATGGTGGTATCCCGGATCCGTGAAAGATTGTTATTTGTTTCCAGAGTTTTAATACTGTCGACTGATTCCTGTAACCCTTTGATCACGTCCTAGATCTGTGAAAATTTGTCATGTGCTTCCTCAATTTTTACTGAGGTTTTGTCAATTTTTTCTGAGAGGGATTTCGCTGTTTGAAAGGCATTTTCTGCCGTATGGTGCACTGCAGGTAGGCTTAGATCAGCAGGCCCCTTTGGAGGCAGACTGTAAGGGTCAGCGGCATAGATTTCCACTGAGCAGCTCCTTAACCACTCAGTGGTATATGATATTTTCTTAAGAGAGAATAAGCTTTCCGTGTATCGCTCCTGGAGAATAGTTTCTAGTATTAGGTCTTTGCATTTTGTATATGCAGCGTTAATTTCCTCATCGAAGAAGGCTGCACCGACAGACTGTATAGCAGAATCAACGTCGGAATGGTTCGATTGGTATTGTATAAAGTTTGCTGAAGTAAAATTAAAAGAAGAATATGCACATACTTTTATTTTTGTCTGTAACTGTCGTTTAAGATCTAGAGAGAGAGAGAGAGAGAGAGAGAGAGAGAGAGAGAGAGAGAGAGAGAGAGAGAGAGAGAGCATATTTTGTTCATTTGGAATAATCTGTTATAATTGGTACTTACCGTAAGGTATTGATTTTGGCAGTAAAATAACGTAACACTAATAATCAGTGAAGATAACTGATTACACAGAATGAAGGATAATGCAACAGAACATAATGGGTGTTGAAAAGTGTCTGGCGAAGTTGACGGAAAAAATCATACATATACGGAGATGACCTTTTAGAATGAGTGTTTAATATACTATGTATATATATATATATATATATATATATATATATATATATATATATATATATATATATATTACATTTATTTATTTGTATATATGATTTTATTATAGAAGATAGTAGCAACAAATGTTAGATTCCTAACTCCCTAAAAGTCTTTTGGAATGAGGTCGCTGACCTTACACCCTGGACTAGGGATATTCAAAGACCTTATGTGTCGGTCATTCATCCAACTAACTAATCAACACAAATTACGTAGCTTTGGTGGTATATACTTCACCAGCATAACGTTTTTATTGCCACTAATGTCATAAGTGATGCTATTAGTAGCAGTAGTAGGAATATTATTAGTGGTTAATGTTAGTAATTATTTATCTCCCTATATCATCATCACTAACTAGAAGTCTTCCAAACTTGAAAATGACATCTTTCATTTAATATTATTTATAGCAAAGGTATAAGTAATTGTTAGTTTACCTCGAATATTAATTGATGTTAGATTATATTTAAAAAAAAAAAAACATATAAAATAAGAGATTTTTATCAAAACGAAACTCTCCAATTCTTCTTTACTATATGGCATGCATTTCGTTTTGAATTTTGTTGAGGATAAATAAAAAATAAAATGTTTTTATCAACCTGTTTTAGACTATAAACTGTTTATGGTGTTATAAATTCCCAACATAATTAAAGACCTTTCTTGAAAATCTCTCATTATTAATTTTGAATACATATGTTGATGCACATTTCTAACATAAACATATCTTAAATCTATGTGAAACTGGTCTGCCTAGCTGTTTCTTGTGTGGGGTTCAACAACACAGTTTTATAGAGGTCAGGCTGATGAGAAAAAAGTTGCTTGGTGGATTATCAGGAAAGAGCCTTCGTCTTTACCTAATCTTTTCCTTCTGAACTTTTTATAATTTCTAAATCCATCCTGACCGTCCTCCCCAAGTTGTGGCAAATCTGGCGGATTTCGTATTTGCCTTACAAGGCGTGCTGGCCTCACTTTATCGACCAGTTCCTCCCGGGCCTTGTTTCAGACATATGGTCATGTTTATTTATCCTTTCAACAGAATCTTTGTAAATAATGTAAATACCGTTGTTCTTGATGCTATTGTCGTTTATTGTTCTATTGATTTTTACAATGTTACTGTTGTTATGAGTCGATTTATTAGTTTTGCTACTGATTTATGTTGTTAATTTTAATTCTTTCGGGAGACATTGAGCTAAGCCCTAGGCCTGTTACTCATTACAGTACTTTACTCAAATATTAGGGGCTTAAGGTAAAATTTTCTTGATCTCCAGTCAAAGGTTGAGTTTTTATCCCTAGGTTTGATGGCCCTGACTTTACTTATGGTTGTAACATCCCACATACGCAAGGTACGGCTGTATACACTAAGTTTGGACGACCTATTTATCATCAGAAAAATTTGGAGTGTAGTTTCCATGAAATTCTTTGTTTTAAAATTTCCAGCAAGTTCTACATTGTTTACGAATTTGCTGTTTATCACAATCCAAATATCGACGATTCTGTATATGACTGTTACTTGGAAAGGATTAGTATGGGTCAGTCACAGGATTCAAATATATAGGCACTTCTAATCGTCGCACCATTGGGATGGACATATCTGTAAATCAGTATATTCCTAATGCCACTATTGCACTTGACTGATCTAGACAAAATTTGGAATTTGGCTATCTTTTGGCCCAACTTAAATAATAGGGTAGGTTTTAAACCCATACCCACTTCCCCTTTGCCTTTCCCCTTTGCCTTCCCCTTCCCCCATCCACATCTCCCTTATATTTATAACTTATTTGGTAATAGCTTGACCGATGTAGACAAAATTTGGCAAGAGCCCATCATTTGACCCAACTTAAATAATAGAGTAGGTTTCTAACCCGTATCCCCTTCCCCTTTACCTTCCCCCATTTCCCTTCCCCCTTCCCTTTGTAACTGATCTAGACAGAATTTGGCACGAGGCCATCATTTGGCCCGGATTAGATAATAGGGTAGGTTTCAAACTGGTACCCTGTTCTCCTTCACCTTCCCTCAACCCCAGTCCCCTTTCCTTTTGTGACTTATGTGGTAACCACTTGACCAATCTAGACAAAATTTGTCACGTGACCATCATTTGACCCAACTTAGATAATAGGGCAGGCTTCAAACCTATAACCCCCTTCTCCTTCACTTCCCCCAATCTCAGTCCCTCTTCCCTTTGTAAATCATGTGGTAACAGCTTGACCGATCTAGACAAAATTTTCCAAGAGGCCATCATTTGACCCAACTTAAATAATTGGCTGGGTTTCAAACCCATACCCCCTTCCCCTTCTCCCTTCCCCCGTCCTCCTTTTCTGCATCACCATTTGGCCTACATTAGATAATCGGTTAGGTTTCAAACCCACACCACCTTCCCTTTGTTA
The DNA here is from genome assembly GCF_040412425.1 of Macrobrachium rosenbergii. Taxonomy (NCBI): domain Eukaryota; kingdom Metazoa; phylum Arthropoda; class Malacostraca; order Decapoda; family Palaemonidae; genus Macrobrachium; species Macrobrachium rosenbergii. The sequence goes on along the minus strand of NC_089742.1, from coordinate 346,651 downwards.
CTTATGTGGTAACTACTTCATCGACCTAATAAAAATTTGGCACAACTTAGATAGTAGGGCAGGTTTCAAACCTGTACACCTTCTCCTTCACCTTCCCCCATCCCCCTTCCCCTCTCACTTTGTAACTTATGTGGTAACCGTCTGACCAATCTAGACAAAATTTGAGATGTGGCCATTATTTGACCCAACTTAGATAACAAGGTAGGTTTCAAGCTTGTACCCCCTTCCCCTTCCCATTTTCCCATCCCCATCCCCCATCACTTTGTAACTTATGTGGTAACCACTTGACTGAACTAGGCAAAATTTGGCTGTGGCCATCATTTGGTCCAACTTAGATAATAAGGTAGGTTTCAAACCTATACCCAGTTCCCCTTCACCATCCCCATCCCCCTTCCCTTTGTAACTTATGTGGTAACGGTATGACCGTTCTAGAAAAAACTGGGCAAGTGGCCAACATTTGACCCAACTTAGATAATAGGGTAGGTTCAAGCACATACCCCTTCCCCTTCCCCTATCACCAATTCCCCCTCCCCTTTGTAACTAATGTGGTAGCTGCTTGACCTATCTAGACAAAATTTGGCACGTGACCATCATTTGACCCAACTTAGGTAATAGGGTAGGTTTCAAACCTGTACCCCATTCTCCTTCCCCTTGTAACTTACATGGTATCCGCTTCACCGAACAAGACAAAATTTGGCATGTGGCCATTATTTGACCCAATTTATATAATAGGGTATTTTCAAACCTGTACCCACTTCCCATTCCCCTTCCCCTCCACCCATCCCCTTCGCCCTTCCCTTTGGCAAGTGGCCTTCATTAGACCCAACTTAGATAATATGGTAGGATTCAAACCTGTACCCCATTCCCCTTCCCCTTTGCCCATCACCCTCCCACCTTCCTTTGTAACATATGTGGTAACATCTTAGCTTCCCCAGTCCCCCTTCCCCTTCCCTTTACAACTTATGTGGTACCGCATGACCAATCTAGAAAAAACTAAGCAAGTGGCCATCATTTGACCCAGCTTAGATAACAGGGTAGATTCAAGCACACACCCCTTCCCTGGCCACTTCCCCCTATCACCAATTCTCCCTTCCCTTTGTAACTTATGTGGTAACTGCTTGACTAATCTATAGAAAATCTGGCACATGGCCATCATTTGACCCAACTTAGATAATAGGGTAGGTTTCAAACCAGTACCCTACTCCCCTTCCCCCTATCGCCAATTCTCCCTTCTCTTTGTAACTTATGTGGAAACAGCTTGACCGATCTAGACAAAATTTGGCAAGTGGCCGTCATTAGACCCAACTTAGATAATAGGGTAGGATTCAAACCTGTCACCCCCCTTCCCTTCCCCTTTGCCCATCACCCTCCCCCTTCCTTTGCAACATATATGGTAACATCTTAGCTTCCCCAATCCCCCTTCCCCTTACTTCTACAACTTATGTGGTAACCGCTTGACCGATTTAGAGAAAATTTGGCACATGTCCTTCATTTGACCCAACTTAGATAATAGGGTAGGTTTCAAACCCATACCCCTTCCCCTTCCACTTCCACCATCCTTCTGTAACTTATGTGGCAACATTTTGACCAATCTAGACAAAATTAGGCATGTGCCATCATTTGACCCAACTTAATTATTAGGGTAGGTTTCAAACCTGTACCCACTCCCCCTTTCACTTCCCCACCTTCCTCACCCCTCCCTTCCTTTGTAAAGAATATGTTAACCTCTTGATTGATATAGACAAAATTTGGCATGTGGCCACCATTACACCCAACTTAGATAATAGGGTAGGTTTCAAACCCATACCCCTTCCCTTCCCTTCCCCTTCCCCTTCCCCTTCCCCATCCCCCTTCCCCTTTCCTTTCTAACTTATGTGTTAACCACTTGAATAATCTAGACAAAATTTGTACAATAGGGTATGTTTTAAACCAATATCCTCTTGCTCTTCCCCTTCTGAGTCCTTATCCCTTACCTATGTAATTTATGTGGTAAACGATTTTCCAATCTAGACAAAATATGGCATCTGTCCACCATTTGACCTAACTTAGATAATAGAGTAGGTTTCAAATCTGTACCCCCTTCCTCTTCCCATTCCCCTTTCCCTTCGCTTGCCCCATCACCTTTCTCTTCCCTTTATAACTTATGTGGTAACTGCTGGACTGATTTACAGAAAACTTGGCACGTGACCCTCATTTGACCCAACTTAAATAATAGGGTAAGTTTCAAACCTGTAATTCCTTTACCTTTCCACTTCCCCCATCCCACTTCCCCTAACCCTTTGTAACTTTGTGGTAACCTATTGACTGATGAAAACAAAATTTGGTATGTGGCCACCATTTGACCCAACTTAGATAATAGGGTAGGTTCCAAACCCATAACCCCTTCCCCTTCCCCTTCCCACGTCTCCCTTCTCCCTTCCCTTTGTAACTTGTGTGGTAACCACTTGACTGATTAAGACAAAGTTCGGCACATGGCCATCATTTGACCCAACGTAGATAATAGGATAGGTTTCAAACCCATACCATCTTCCCCTTCCCCTTCCCCATCCTCCTTCCTCCTTCCCTTTGTAACTTGTGTGGTAACTGTTTGACTGATCTAGACAAAATTTACCATGTGTCCATCATTTGACCCTCCTTAGAAAATAGGGTAGGTTTCAAACCAGTACCTAATCCCTTCACCTTTCCCTTTCCCTTCCCGTTCACCTTACCCATCCTCCTTCATCCTTCCCTTTACAACTTATGTGGCAACAGTTTGACCGATCTAGACAAAATTTGGCACATGGCCATCATTTACCAAAACTTAAATAATATGGTAGGTTCCAAACATATACCCCCTTTCCCTTCCCCTTCCCAACCACCTTCACCTTTCCCTTTGTAACTTATGTGGTTACTGATTGACTGATCTAGACGAAATCTGGCTCACAGCCATCATTTGATCCAATTTAGATAATAGCGTAGGTTTGAAACCCGTGCCCCCTTCCCATTCTATTCCCCTCACCCCATCACCCTTCCCCTTCCCTTTGTAACATATGTGGTAACTTCTTGACTGATCCAGACAAAAGATAACTGGGTAGGTTTCAAACCCCTAGCCCCTAACATTTCCCCCATCCCTTTGTAACAAATGTGGTAGATAAATTCTACAGGTTTGTCATACCTCATTTCATGTACTCGATGCCATAGAAATATATTATTGAGAATGCTTTTCTTTCCTGTGATTAATATTTCTTATCAAGGTTTGTGTTTGGTTTTAGTGGGGGTGTAAGTTTAGGTTTAGTGGAGGTGTCTGTTTGGGTTTAGCTAGGGGTGTGTTTAGGTATAGTGGGGGCTGTTTAGGTTTAACAGTGGTTAGTTTAAGTTGGGGTGTCTTAGTTAATTTGGGGTGTGTTTAGGTTGGGGGGTTAAATGGGACAGTCAGCACAGTAATCCATGGGTGAATTGGACAGTCACCACAGCAGTAACTAGATAAAAGGGACAGTTAGCACAATAATACCTGGATGAGTGGGGAAGTCAGCAGAGTAATATCTGGATAAAAGGGACAGTCACCGTAGTAACATCTGGACAAATGGGACAGTCATCATAGTAATGACTGATAAATGGGACAGTCAATACAGTAATACCAGGATAAAAGGGACAGTTAGTACAGTAATACCTGGATAGAAGGGACAGTCAGAGCAGTAATTCCTTGGGGACAGTCACCACGGTAATGTCTGGATAAAATAGACAGTCACCCCAGAAATACCTGGATAAAATGGACGGTCACCACACTAATACTTAGATAAAAAGTACTGTCAGCACAGTAACTCTAGGTTAAAAGGGATAGATAATACAGTAATACCTGGATAATTGGGACAGTCACCACAGTAATACCACCTGCATAGAATGGAGAGTCAGCACAGTAATACCTGGATAAATTGGACAGTCACCACAGTAACATGTGGATAAAATGGGTAGTACCTGGATAAAAGAGACAGTCAGCATGGCGATATCTAGATAAAGGGACAGACAGAAAAAGATTGCCTGGATAAATGGGACAGTCACCCCAGTAATACCTGGGGACAGTCACCACTGTAATATCTGGACAAAATGGACAGTCACCACAGTAATACCTGGATAAAAGGGACAGCCACCGCAGCAATACCATGATAAAAGTAAGCCACTACATTAATGTCTGGATAAAAGGGATAGTCATTACTGTAATATATGGTTAAAGGAGACAGTATACACAGTAATCCACTGGTAAATGGGACAATCACGATAGTAATAACTGTATAAAAGGGACAGTCAGCACAGTAATGCCTGGACAAATGGAAAGTCAGCAGAGTAATAACTGCAGCAACATCTGTTTAAATGGGACAGTCACCACAGTAATGACTGGATAAATGGGACAGTCACCACAGTAATGACTGGATAAACGGGACAGTCACTACAGTAATGACTGGATAAATGGAACAGTCACCACCTTAATGACTGGATAAATGGGACAGTCACTATAGTAATGACTGGACAAATGGGACAGTCACTACAGTATGACTGGATAAATGGGACAGTCACCACAGTAATGACTGGATAAATGGGACAGTCACTACAGTAATGACTGGATAAAAGGGACAGTCACCACAGTAATACCTGGATAAATGGGACAGTCACCACAATAAATCTGGGTAAATTTGACAGACACTACAGTAATAACTGGATAAAAGAGACAGTCAGTACAGCAGTACCTGGATAAATGGAACAGTCACTACAGTAATGCCTGGATAAAAGGGACAGTCGCCACAGTCATACATGGATAAATGGGACTGTCGCTACAATAATATCTGGATAATGGGACAATCAGAACAGTAACATTTGGATAAAAGAGGCAGTTATTATAGTAATTATTGGATAAACGGGACAGTTACCACAGTAATATGTGGATAAATGGGACAGTTAGAACATTATCTGGATAAAAGCTCCAGTCAATACAGTAACTTCCGGATAAAAGGGACAGTCAGCACAAGGAGGTGCAAGAAAATTTTTTGGAGTCCTTCAGAGTTTTTGCATTGGAAACTTCCTTGAAAATTTTCCATAGTGTTATCCCTAGTGATTGGAAATATTCCTTGCTTGGTGAATATACGGGAGCATCAGGCAGAAAACGGACCAGCTTCAGTTCACATTAAACAAGAAGTTGAAAACTCTAATTAAGGAAAGTGAATGGACAAAGAATACAAAAAAAAAAAAAAAGACTGTATTGATTTATCAAGAAAAAGTATTGGTGAAGATGTTATATGCGCTTTAGGTTATGGGTTATCATTTGTAATTTCAACTAAGCCAACTTCATTATATATATAGCCATCCATTAATACCTATGAAAAATTCAATAACCTTTGCCAACAACAGTATGACATAATAAAAGGGCTCATATATGCAGCAATGAAATTTCCATATGAAATTAATTTCCCGCCACGTTATAGAAATGCCTTGGCTGAGTTGAAAAATGGTAAAACCATACATATAACTAAGGCTGATAAGTCCAACACCGTAGTAATTATGAATAAAGAATTGTATAATTATATAAAAAAAATGAAAGAATTGTTAAGTGACAATAATACTTACCTAAAACTAAACAAGAACCCCTGAGAAGGAGTAGTAAACTCTTTCAATAGTGAATTAGAATCCTGAAAAACAACAAAGGTCTCATAAATCAGTTTTTAACAAATTCACCTTCCTTGCCGTATCTACAGTATATGGGCTAGTAAAACACATAAAGAAAATAACCCTGTGAGACCAGTAATTACTTCTGTTTATCCGTAACTTATAAACTTTCAAAATATTTCACAAAATTATTGTCACTTTTTCTAGGAACTATTTTTGGTACCCATCTTATCAATTCTTTAGATTTCACTGACTAAAGTGCCCAAATGACTCGTTATTGGAATACCTTAAAATTGAATTGCATAAACTTGATTTGTCATTAACAATTAACCAGGTCATAGAATTAATAAGACTGTGCATATGTGATTGTAAATTTATTTTCAACGGGGAATTTTATTAACAAACATTTGGTGTGGCAATGGAAAAGCCACTTTCGCCTGTTCTTTATAATTTATATATGGTTTTTTTTTTAATGTCTTTACATCCCCAAGATTTTCCATTTTCCTGTAACATGGTACCGTTATGTTGATGATCTTTTAGCCATCATGCCCAAAGATTTGGATGTAAATTGGCTAAACTAAATGATGAAGTCCCTTCTATTAAATTTACACTGGAGTTAGAGAAAGATGAATGTTTACCTTTCATGGACATTTATATTAAACGGGAACCTTTTAATTGTAAATTTAGTATTTATAATAAAAACACAAATAATTTGACATATGTACACTATTATTCAGGGCACCATATAAATATCAAAATTTCAGTTTTTTCATCAATGTTTCTTCGAGCCTTGCAAATAGTCAGTCCTGAGTTTTAGATCAAGAATCCAAAAGCATCAGAAAAATAGGAAGATATCTATGCTATCCAACCCACATTATGGATTTTGTTACAATAAAGATATAAAGACCTTCTGTGAGAAATCAGAAAAATAAGTGTTCTCAAACACCCTTTGTTTTCAGTATTTTATGGGATTTGAAGCTGTAAAAACTTTCTTAACATTGTTTAATACAAATGTATCCTCCACATATAAAAGTATCAAAAACATGCTTATAAAAAATAGCCCCGGAAAAGATAGCAATATTGTATATAAAGTTCCTTGTGTAGATTGTGATAAATTTTACTTAGGTCAGACCAGTAAAGAATTGAATACCAGATTAAAACAATGCAAATATTCAGTATGAACAGGTCAACCTAATAATGCTCTATTTTTGCATCTAAATGAAAAGTCCCACAGAATAATTGGACACAAAACAATGTCATATTACGAAGTAATGGAATTATTTCCAAGAACTTGTAGTATTCTGTTATAATGCACTTGACCTGGGAATAACCTTAATTTAAGCCAAGGATTATTTTCTTTTGACCCTGTAATAAAATATATGTTCCAGGAAGATTTGGCAGACAAAATATAGAGGATTGCCAATAAGTAGACCTCGATGATAACCAATTGAAAGTTTTGTGATCTCCCAACCTTTTTGTATTCCCTTAGGACTTTTTACCCATCATATATATATATATATATATATATATATATATATATATATATACACATACATATATGTATATGTGTGTGTGTTATGTAAATTAGATAGCGAGAATGGAAAAAAAGAGAGAGAGAACAATAATTAAGTCTGGGTTATTTTTGCATCAAGAGACTAGAAGTGCTGATTGATGTAAACCACCTTCCATGAGCTCAAAACAATGAGCGAGTATATCGTGCCCAGGGCCATAAAATCGATCTTAAAATCTGGAAACTGTGGCCTCGCGATTTAGTTTACTCAGGGATTACTCAGCACCTCATCAAAAGCTAACACCAACCATACCTATAACCCCACCTTCAATAAGAGGCGTTTTCATGGAAATTCCATGGAATTGGGGGCTGGACAAAGTGATGTACTTCATCACCCTCCAATCAAACATTCTAGGGAGGGGTCTTTTACACCCACTCCCAAGATCATTTTCCAATCAAATCCTCTAAGGAGAGATTTGAAAAACACCCACCAACATGCTTCCCAATCAACTGTTTGAGGGGAGGCCTTACAGATAAATTCTTCCAATAGGATACTGGAAGGAGGAGGAGTTGCAGGTAACCAGAAATCCCATGGGTTCCAGAGAAACAAGTACAGAGCAAAGCAACATTTGAGTTCACATCCACCACAGGAAGAGTTATGTCTCTCCCTGCTTTCGTGCTCCCAAAACCAACTGGATTGAACTGTCTAATAAGAGTGATTTCATTATCACAACTGTAACCGTAAATTGTACTTAAGTTTGTAGTTAACTTCCGTCATTAAAGTAAGAAACTACAACCTCATCTGTATTACGCCTTTCTGAGAGACACCAGTACTTTAAGATAATTTCCCTTAAACAATAGCAGGTTCGTGAACGACAGACGACAAGAGATGCAGTGACGACAGAGTCGACACTTTAATCTTGCAGATGAGAGGGAATAGAAATTTAGTCGGGCACGGCATATATATATATATATATATATATATATATATATATATATATATATATATATATATATATATATATATATATATATATATATATATATATATATATATATATATATATATATATATATATATATATATATATATATATATATATATATATATATATATATATATATATATATATATATATATATATATATATCTATATATATATATATATATATATATATATATATATATATATATATATATATATATATATATATATATATATATATATATATATATATATATATATATATATATATATATATATATATATATATATATATATATATATATATATACATATATATATATATATATATATATATATATATATATATATATATATATATATATATATATATATATATATATATATATATATATATATATATATATATATATATATATATATATATATATATATATATATATATATATATATATATATATATATATATATATATATCTATATATATATATGTATATATATATATATATATATATATATATATATATATATATATATATATATATATATATATATATCTATATATATATATATCTATATATATATATATATATATATATATATATATATATATATATATATATGTGATATATATATATATATATATATATATATATATATATATATATATATATATATATATGTATATATATATATATATATATATATATATATATATATATATATATATGTATATATATATATATGTATATATATATATATATATATATATATATATATATATATATATATATATATATATATATATATATATATATATATATATATATATATATATATATATATATATATATATATATATGTATATATATATATATATATATATATATATATATATATATGTATATATATGTATATATATGTATATGTATATATATATATATATATATATATATATTAAATGTAATTTATTTTTCTGTAATATAACTTTCTGTCTTGTGTGTAATGGGGTAATTTTCACTAGTGTTCTATTTATGCATGACTGTTTTAGAATAAAATGTCTTTACAGGTCTATTTCCATCATTTGAAGTTAATTTGCATAATGGCCATATCTGTTGTTAGGTTGTCTTAAGGACCAAGACAGGCAGTGATAATTGGGAACTAATCTTTGGTTTGGTTTCCTAGCTAACGTGTGAGACAGCGGAGATATGGTTGTCAGTGAATTCTGCTACTTCGACTTGAACAGTGGCTACAGGTATATTGACCCAAAGGTTCACTCATACAACCCGTTTTTGACACCATGAGTGCTGGGCTGCAACAAAGAGCATTTAGCGGATGTACTGAAGGGAAGATGGCTAAATTACAAATGGTACCTTAGGTGTTTCTGTATTGATTCGCAAAATGCCCCTTCACTGAATACTGGCTCACTCTCTCTCCCCACCTCTTGACTCGACAACATGCAAGGAGCAAATAATCGATTGGAAAATCTGCAGTTAGCCATTCATGATTCACCCCTAATCTAAGGTAAGGCCATTAGTGTCCTATAGTTGGGGTTCAAGAAGTTCTGATGTGACCTAAAAACAATAATAATGTAACTGTGAGGATAAGTTACCTTAAACTTTTTAATGTATTATGCACTAGTAATATTTTTTACCATAGTTTTTGTAAAGTTTGGTGGGTGCTAGGGTGCTATAGTCTTGGATTGTACCAGGCAGTTTATGTCTAGCCCCGGATGGTACTGTTTTCTGCTGTTGGGTTATTAGTTTTGGTGTTGAGTTATGTTTATATTGATATTCTGAGAATATTTGACTTTGTCATGTCTGTCTGTAATCAGGTCCTTTTCCTCTTTATATAATGTAGGTTTGGTAGGCTTTCCTGGATGCAATGGCTACCATATGTAATTTGACTGATTTATCCTCCATTGGTAATTAAGGATATTTGTGTATTACCCATTGACTTTGAGATATAGTTTTCTTTTCATATTAAAGTTGTTGCTTTTCAGTGTTTAATTTAAAGTTTTATGTTAATAATGCAACAGTATAACTTGCAGGTTATGATTGGGTAGCTCAATGAACAGGAGGGTCATTTGAAACTTTAGAGGAACCAGGGGTATACCAGATGGATGTTCACTGAATAATTTTTTCATTAAAATACTGATTTTTTCATATTTTATTTAACCTCCATGTTTCACCACCTTAAAAATTGTATTGAGCCTCCTGAATTTTCTGTATATGGCGACCGTGACAGGATTCCATTAGGTGGTGTATGTGGAGGTTGGTCGTTAGCTCGTTAAGTGCTTGGTAGAGTTGGAGATGGGGAGGGACCTGTTTCGCTTAGTGTCATTTCTCATTTTCTTTGATACTCTTTATTTTAAGAGTTGGTGTTTTACTTCATTGGAGCTTTGCCCATGGTGTTTGGTTTGACTAGTTTGTATGCTTACTTTTTGGTAAACTGTTGGTTTTTGTCTATTTGAATGGTGTCACTGTTTGATCCCTTTGAATTGAAGGTTACAGTAAGTATTGAATTACAACTGGGAAGGTTATAGTAAGTGTTGAATTACTTTCACATTGAAAGGACATTGAAAAGGACTAGGAATTTGCTTTATTCGACTAAGAATAATTTCTTCTGGATGTCTAATCTTAAAACCTTGATCTCAAAACTCAAGGTTGTCAGGAAGAAGGTAATGGATATTTATAATCCTATAGTCTTTTTTTCGACTCTGTGCTGGGCAGAAAATTTCTGAAAGAAATGTACTGCTGAATTTTGAAGGCTACTTACAGAACTGAATGATGAGATTTTTTTTCCTTAAAATTTTGGGTAACAAGTTCCATGAGGATGCTGGGGAGGCAGAGATTACAACCTGTGTTGAATATTATGGTAGGATAGAATATTATATTCCTCGCCTAGAGGTGGTATCTGCACCGGGAACTGTTGAGGTTGCTAAAAGTCTTCTAAAACAGCCAACAGCTCCATTACCAAAGTTCAGTAGTACAGACAGAGAAGGTTTCATTAGGTTTATTTCAGAGTTTGAAAGCACTACCCAATTATTTAATTACCCAGACAGGGACTTGTTACTTCTCTTGGGAAAGCAGGTAGAAGGAAGAGCAAATTTTGTTAAATTCTTTGGAAGCTGACAAACTGACATATAAGGATGCCAAAGACTTGTTCAAGTTAGCCTTTGCCTCAGTAGTAGTTCGTAAGACTTCTACTATAAAGACTTTGATGGGCTTAAGACTGGTGGAACATGACCTTTTTGAGATTATTTCCATTTTAAGGACAACTGTTGAATACGTAAAGAAGCTTAAAAAAGACTCTTGACGATTTTATTCAATACTTGGTGTGGAACGGCCTCAATGACAAGTTTAAGAGGGAATTAATTCAGATTATGAAAAACTTATCCTTCTGTTCAGGAGATAATGGAAATATCTTTGTTGCCTGTGAGAGGTATGAAAATTGTTTGAAAAGTGAAGTTCCTTTACATACTCTTCCATCTAATGTTAAGCAGAAAACCACTAGTTTAGCTGTCAAGACATTATCTGATGTTAGAAGTTTTATTGTTCACTTCGTGTTGTTAGGAAGTTTTACTGTTCACTTTGTGTACAAGGTGAAAATAATCATTCTGTGTTTAAATGCAAACATTGACACTCCAGAAGGAGAGCTTCAGTGTCTGGAAATGCTTAAAGAATGTTTGTGATGTGGGAATCTTAGCCACATGAGTAGGCCATGTAGATTTGAGTTTTGTCAAAAGTATATGAAATGTTCTGGGCTTCATTTGCACTGTGTTCAAGGTCTCCTGAAGTTCAGCTTTTGTCCCCTTAACGAAAGCATAAAGAATGTACTCCAATATATTTAGGTAAAGCTGATGTTAAGAAAGAGCTTCCTTTAAAGAAGTGAATTGTAGTATTGCAGTTCTGCCCAGTATTGTCAATAAAACAGCCCTCCCTTCCTTTTCATTTAGTCCCTGGGGTTACAGAAAGCTTACTTTATATGTGTAATTTGCCTGTTCTTGAACTAAGTGTAAAATTAACTGTTATTGGGTTTAATGGTTCTAAAGAATATTAACTGTTATTGGGTTTAATCGTTCAAAAGAATATATAAGCAGACTTGTTCGACTTCTTATGAAGTTTGGAGATACTGTATTTCAAATGTTCCCGCACTTGTGGTTCAGAGCATTAATATAAAATTGAATCTTCCAGGGCTAGGTAGGATAGTGGAATCCTTTGAGAATAAGGGATTCATATTGGCACATAAAAAACTTTGCAAAGACAGTGACAGTATTGATGATGTCAGGTTTTATTGGGATCTGATGCACATTCCTCTTTAATGGGAAAAGATGTAGCCTTTGGTTGTAACCCCTTTCTGTATACACTGAATCACAACATATTTGCTAATGGGAAACCTTGAACATGAGAGCAAAAATCTTCAGTTTTTTGGGTCAGCCTAATGTATGTAATGAAGGTCAGAAGTAATTAGTTCACTTAGTTCAGAAAGGACTGATTTTTCCTCTAGCACCCAAACTACTGCTCTTTCTTAATGTAAAATATTAATTGAACCTTTTTTGGATGATGAAGTGTGTGACTTAACGTTATAAGGAACTTGGGATAGGTAGTAACATAACAGTATTAAATGGCAAAGGTCAGATTGTAGAATCTTAAGTTGCTCAGGGATGCTGATGAAGTGCGTGAACATGAAAGCCGTCACTTTTTTTAATCTGTACACCAGTAGTGCTGAAAGCAATATGTCAGAGACCAATCAGAATCGGTGAACTTTGCATTAAGTAATTTTTCTAGAGAAAAGGATGGTAGCCTTGATATTTCCCTCTTGTGGAACAGCAAAATTGCACATTTTTCAACAAATGACAGGCTCTCAAGGTTGGCATTAAAGGCAAATCTTAAGAAATAATGGAAATAAGAGGGGCACTTGCACTTAGTTGATCAGGTAGTTAGGGATCAATTAATGTTGGAATAAGGAGTTTCTGATTTAGATTCTTTTAAGGCAGAACATCCAAATTATACTTTTCTCCCACACATGGCTGTTTTTAGGCCAGAAAAGAAACCACAAAGTGCCGCATCGTGTTTTTGTCCAATCTAAAAGAAACTGTCTAAGGTAAGGGTGGTTTTACTCACATCAGTGTATCAATCCAGGACCTAACATTAACCAGTTGTTGTCTTCAGCCTTCTTACACTTGAGGTGGTTTGATAATTTGTTGTTAACGTGCGACCTTAAGAAGGCGTTTAACATGCTGCCCTTGAACAATAATCAAGCTAGGTTGGTTTTTTGGTTAAAAAATGTACAGAAAAATGATTAGCTTACTCTGTTGTAACGTACAAGAATGTTAGACTTAGTTTTGGTCTTCATTGTAGCCCATTTTTATTCATGCTAGCTAGCTCTGTATTATATACTAGTGCACCATTATGAACCAGACCCAAAATTTAGGGACCTCAAGTTATTGTTGTACTCTATTTTATATGGATAATGGAGCCCTTGGTTCTGCTGATTCTCAGTACTTGAAATGGGTTTATTCAAATAACTATTTTATATGGATAATGGAGCCCTTGGTTCTGCTTGATTCTCAGTACTTGAAATGGGTTTATTCTCAGTTATTTGCTTATATTCAACCCATATAGGTTTGAAATTCAACAATTAGTTACAAGTGATGTTGCACTGCAGGCTGAAATTGATGCAAAGTTTGAAACTAATACTCATGTTGAGAACAGCCATTTTGACCATGTATGGAATAGGGCAGGTGATGTGATTTATACTAAGGAAATCTCGCTAAACCCGGACACTGATGCTAAGCGTAAGATCCTCTAGACTTTGCTACTAACTTTGATGCTTTTGGTTTTTATATTAACATCAACATCAGTCTTAAATAGATGTACAGTAGACTTTATACATATAGACTTCATTGCTCAAAGTAACTGGGTTGGGATCAGGTACTCTCCCCCCTTTCTTAAGAGGGAACGTAGGAACATTTGCAAGCGGGTGAATGGTTCCCAGACTGTGAAAATAGAGGTTTGGGCCAAGGAATGGAAATTTAGACTTAAAAATCATGGCGTGCATCGATGAATGTTTTATGGTACAGTGGTATATATTGTAGATGTAGACTTAGGTGAGTTTAGCTTTTTGCAGGCAAAGAGCTGCAAGATTAATAAGCTGTTGAAAGGTAAGTCAGTTCCAGCACTGGAGTTGAATGCTATATCACAAGGAGTAGAAACTCTGATGGAGATTTATAAGAGATCTAGCTGATCCCTCATGTGTGAAGTCAGTTGACAATGATGGCTTGTATTTGTACTGATTCCAGCTCTGCTTTGCATGGCTACAAACATCAGAATGTCTCTAAAATGCAGAGGCATTCAGTGTTTGTTCAGAATAGGATAAGCAATATCAAGAAATAGTGTGAAATCAAACCTGTCAGTTTTATCTTTATAGCTGGAAAAGACAATCTAGCAGACTTTTTCACCAAATGCCTTTCTCCTAAATTTGTTCCTAATCACTCTTTTATTTCAGGTACTGAGGTGGTCCATGCCACAGGTTTTAATATAAGTGTGAGGTTGAACCAGAATAATTATCGTGTTCGCTCTAGTCACCTGCTGTTCCATTTTTCTAATATTTTATTGATTTTATTGGACCATTTAATGTTAAACAGGGGGGCTGACACGATGAAGGTGTGGATTTTGTGTTTCACATGTACTTGGTCATGGGCCTATTAATCTGAAGGTCTGTCGAGATTTCAATGTGTGAGAGTATTTGAGAGCCTTTCAATTACATGTTTTTGAATATGGTTCCCACAACTTTGTGTTAGTGATCCTGGCTCTAATTGGTGGCAGGTGGCAACATCATCACTAGCTGTCAGTGATCCTGACACTAAGTTGTATTTGGAATCTAATGGCATTGAGCATGTAAAGTTTCAGCAGTTTTAAAGGCCATAGTGAGTTAGGATCACTTGTAGAGTCTTGTGTAAATTGGTGAAGAAACTTATCTTTTCAGCTGTCAAAACTTGGGTACTTTCTTTACCTGACTTTGAGTATTTAGTGTGTAATGTTGTTCATTTAGCTAATAAAGGCCCATCGCTTTAAAGAGACTTTTACGGAGACAGAGGTAGATGCTTGTCCAGGAGCCCATAACTCCAGAAATGTTAGTCAGGGTATGAGGTAGTGTCCTTAAATTTAATTCCAGATTTACAAGAGTTGCCTGATGATCCTGAGTGGAAGATGAGTGGCAGCCTACAGAAGTAATAAAAGGATGAGTATGTAAACTTCATAAGGTTAGGCATAATCTTCTGAAGCTTACCAGAATGAATTTTGGCAAAGAATTTGGTAGCTCAGGCTGTGGACCGCAAAGACAGATATAGACCAGTTTGTCATCAGAAATTGGAGATTGGTGATATAGTCCTCATCTAGGAACCTCTTACAAAAACTATTAATTTTCCATTGGGAATGTGAAGAACATAGAGAGAATGATTTGGGGGAAAACTACTGGGGCTATTATACTTAAAGGGAAGACTCGTGGAGTTGGTTAAAAAGGCATGTTGACCTTAATCCCTTATCTTAGGGTAGTTCCGGATGCGCCCTACAATCCAGATAATGAGGACAATCAAAGCTCCCATAGGTTGCCTAATAATGAGGATCATCTCTAAGGACTCCCCAGGAAAGCTGCCATGAGGAGCAGAAATTTGACTAAGCATGTTGTAGCTATTAGGTATGATGCAAATTTCCAGAGGTTAGAAATTGCATCCTGTGCCCTCCAGTGTACAAAAAATAAATATAATTTATTTTACTGGATACACTTATTTTTCTGTAATTTCTCACCGTAATATTTTTCTCACAAAGTTCTGTGTTTGGCTTGCTTGGGGTAACTTTCTCTTTGGTTTATTCTTGTTTAGATAAAATATCTTTACAGGGTTTTTGTAATTTTTAAGTTCATATGCATAATGGCCTTATCTGTTGTTGGGTGGTCTTGAGGACCAAAACAAGCAATTCCCAGGAACTAATATTTTGTTTTTGTTTCGAGCTAACGTGAGACAGCGGAGAAATGGAAAAACCAGTGGATTCTGCTACTTGGACTTGGACAGTAGTCTGTAGCTTCAGGTATATTGACCTGAAGGGGTTCACTCGTACAACCCGTTTGACACCGTGAGTGCAATGAAGAGGGCTTAACAGACGTGCCGAGAGAAACTGATCCTTTTTATTACTATGGATTCTCTTGACGTTTATGTTCTGAGTTTGGAGATGGTTCTTCACTAGACACGGGTTCACTCTTTCTCCCCCACCTCTTTGACTTTGCATCCTGCACGGAGCGAATAACCGACAGAAAACCTTCACTTGAACCATTCATGCTTCGCTCCCAAACTAAGAAAGGGCCATTAATGTCTTTAGTCGAGGTTAAAAGTACTGACGTGACCTAAAAATAATAATAAATAACTCTGTAAGATAAGTTACCTTAAACTGTTTTTCATGCTTTGGCTATCATAGTAATATTTGTTTACCATTTATTTGTACAGTTCGGCGAGTGCTAGTTGGATGGTATCGGTCGATTATAGTCTTATACGGATGGTGTTATTTTCCGCTGGTGGGTTATTGATTTAAAGTTGATATATGTTGATATTGTTATTTGAGAATATTTTATTTTGTCGGTCTGTCTTTAATTCGGTCCCTTCCTTGTTTGCTGTAGGTGTTAGGCTTACCTGAGTGCAGTGACGACCGCTATTTGTAACGTGACTGATTTATCCTCCATTGGTAAATAAGGATATTTGTGTATTGCTATTACATTTAGTTATATAGTTCTCATGTTAAAGTCGGTGCCTTTCGAGTTTGATACAAAGTTTATTTTTATTCGTGTTAATAATATAACTTTCTAAACTTACAGGTTATGATACAGAGTCGGTAGCCCAATAACAGAAGGGTCGTTGAAACTAGAGAGGAACTGGGGTACTCAAGATTTTTTTTTTTTTTTTTCATAATAAATTTTATTAAAATACTAAAAATGACTTTCGCATTTTAATTTAACCTCCATGTTTCATTGAGGTTATTGAAATTTTCTGTATAGGTGGCTTTCAGATTGGCTGGTCACCTGTTTGGATTGTGGAGTTTTGCTTGTGTGGTTGTGTGGACCAATAGTTTGGTTGCCAAAACTTGGGTAGAGACTAAAGAATCCAACCATAATTGTTTCATCTCTAATAATCGAGATTTGGTGAGATTCTATTTTCTACAGAGAATCATGAGATCAGTTAGGCCATTAATCACACAAGTTAAATCCAGCTGATATCCTCCTTGCTTGAGGCATGAACACCAAAGATCTGATGCCAGGGAAGTGGGCTGTGGCGAAATATTTATTTTACATGTAAATGAGTCCATGTAGGCTCATACCCCTCAACGCCTAATAAGACAACAATATCAGAGAGTCATGCTTGACAGCTGCAGTCAGGGGTGAAAGATGAAGGCAGGCACCAGATCTGGAAACTATGGCACATAGAGAGATGGAGTTTCATTTACTTACACGTTAAATGTAATACGCAATGTATTGAAATTTGTTACGTTCAGATGCTGACCCGCTCTTAAACTTGTCTTTTTAGAACAGAGGCCATCACCTGCCCATCTCTGTATGACTAAAACCAGGAATGAGAAGTTTCCAGTCATAAGTAACTTTGTAAACAGTTGAACTTAACTATCTGTAATCACATCATCTACACCCGGTCCAGGATTGCTAGTGCAGTAGGATGCAAAGCTAAATTGTTGTCATTGCCAGCTAAGAGTCAGTTAGTTAAATTATATCTTAATCACTTGCATGCAACACATGCCCATTGTTGTGTCAATGTATTAATTGTACTTTTCTTCCAGGAATGCTGGATGCCTGGATTGAGAGCTTTAGCTAAGGGTGTGATCCGAGCATGCAGAGTGTGTGGGATGACCTTCGAAGCCTCGTTCGACTCTCCTGCACCTCCATGCCATATGCCAAGAACATCAGATGAATCCTTCGAATGTGTGGGATTGGACCACACTGGACCTATCAAGACCGACACGGGTGGTTTGCTTACTGCTGATCACCTGTAGCGCAGCTGTTTATTTGGACATCGACGTTGAAAGCGGACATGTTTATACTTATGCTAAGAAGATTAGCGTCGCATGGTGCCCTCGAGTATATAGCGACAATGCCACCACCTTTAGGGCCAGTTGACACCTTCCTCAGGAAATCTATCATCAGAGAGACCCAGCAATACCTGTGCAATACAGGTATTAGATAGCTTCAAACCCCATTCTCCTTGGAAGAGACTTCTTGATGATTGGTGTGGTAAAACACACCTTAGAGCGACCTCCACAGGAATGTCTTTCACCCAGAGCAGGTTGAGCGTTCGTAGGAAGCAGAGGCTGTTATCAAGCAATCGCCTGGTGTGCTCGGTGATGAGAGAGGCAGAAAGCGGAGTATTCGCCTTCTCACTTTATATGAGGATTCAGCTATATATATATTGCATCACGAAGAGGCATTAGGACAACCTAACTGTAGAAACAGCATCATCGTTATTTTTGTCTGACAACCACCCTCAGCCAAATTCAAGGATTATTGGAGAGATGGCTACTTATAGGCGCTGGGAGCGCTATGATTCAATAAGCAGCATTTACACCTCTTAAGGCAGGTGATGTCATGCTGATCGCAGTTGAATCCAGAAAACGCAGAGAATGGCCACTTGGGAGGTCCTTACAGTGTATAATGATCCTAAGGTTGTGGCGCAATCAGCCAAGGCTCTTTACGAAGGGGAGGCACACTTGCGCGCGATTAATCACATTGTTCCCTTAGAAATGTCCGACGAAGAAGACAGCAGATGCGAGAAGCAGAAGAGGAAGGAATTACAGGCGGCCGATCCAATTTAAGTGTGCATGATAGCCAGAGACAGAGAAACTGCTCGATGGGAATGTGTTCGATGTCATAAGTAATGATAGTGATGAGCTGCGAAGAACGAAAGCGTGGGAGATGTGAAGGGAAAGTACTGGACGAGCCAGGCTGCACAGAAAAGCAGCCTCGCACGGCATGAAAGAATGGCTTAGTGGATCTGGGGACAGTGTAGGAGAGAAGGGAATTGCGAGTGAGGTGAACTATATGCAAATTAGCCGAGTCGCGAGGCAGCAGAAGAAGTTGGAAGTAGCATGCACTTAGCGAGTTCCTGATGAATCGGTACTCCGGCGCGGGACCATGGTGAAGAATATGCAGTGTTCAAGGACGATGCAAACTCATTGCTAATGATCATATTTGTTTCCTTTTTTTGGTGATGTTGACCATGTAAGGTATTAGATATTTTAGTAAGGTGGTGCTTTATTGTATTAAGAATATCTCAGCAAGTTGAGGCACTTGAATTGATAATTGTTGTTGCATAGATTTAGGCCCCATGTACTTTGTATCGCAGTGGCGTAGTGTTAGATGGATCGTTGAAAAACCACTTTTTCAACACGAAGCCGCATCACCAACGTATTGATGGGGTGGACCGATTTCAAAAGCCTGCACAGTGATGCATCAGCAGTCGAAGGGGTAGGACGTTCCACTCAGCTCCAGCGCCAATGGCTCGATCACCACCACCAGCCAAACCCTTTGAATGGACAAGGACCAACACTCTATGCTGTTGTATTTTCCAGCTTTAAATTGGAGTGTTTGGTGGCTCAGGATGCTTGGAAAGAGATATATATAAATATATATATATATATATATATATATATATATATATATATATATATATATATATATATATATATATATATGCTATAATATACTCATACTATATATATATATATATATATATATATATATATATATATATATATATATATATATATCTAAAGAAAACTTATAGGTCACAAGCATTTTATGAATTGCAGTACACAGTAGGTGTTTGAATAATAAGTGTGGCTAAAGGCATTTTTGAAAAACAGCATGACAAGGAAGGACAAAAGGAATATTCCTCATCTAATACATTAATTGCACTCTGTATATCCCTTTTCAACTTTCTCTTCTCGAACCTGTGATGTTTGCTGTCCAAATCTGGCGGAGAACAAATGACAGTGTTGCAGTACAGTTTGTACAGCTAGTGATTTTTATTCAGCACCACTGTGCATCATGTATGGCTGATACATGATACATAGAGTAATATCTGAGGATTAGATTAGCCCTCAAACTTTTTTTTTGCTGTTTGTGTCACATTTGACCCAGCTCTTATCAGATAGTTGGGTTCAGCCAATGAAAAACCCCCTTTTTTTCTTCTTTCTTCTTTGAGAGTTGGTAGTTGTATATAGATTTAGTGCCTATCATATGAGCCCTCCACTTTGCAGGTGGGAGGATGTAGTGAAAAGTTACACATTTCACCACCTTGTTGGGTTCCTGGGCGCCAAAAACCACGTTGTCTTTCCTGGTTGCCCATGGGCCGGATGACGATGCTACGGTCCCATCTGAGCGGCGCGCTGATGCGCGATCGAACATGTCCATTTGGTGGGAAGCTGCAGTGCCTTCTAATTGAACGACTATAAAAGGTGGAAGCGGACTCGGATGATCGACTCTTCCAATCCAGAATAGTGTAGGGTAAGTTGTTGGTAATAAGCACTGAAAGGTTCTTTGTCAACTCACCCTACACCTATGACACAGCAAGTGAGAATTAGGACAAGTGTTCGATTTGTAAATGTGTCCACCAGGAGTTTGATTCTAAATTATCTTAAACTTGTAGTAAATATTTTGCTAATTAATATTTTTATTCATGCTTTTAGTGTATGGAAGTAATAGTTGTAAATAATTGATTTTTAAGCCTCATTAGGCCATCCCTAGTTTGTAGACGTCCTCATCATCCTTTTAAATCCTTCAATATTTCAAATCAATAGAAAAACATGATGGAACATTGATGAAAATTCACACCTACCTTTGCATATCATTTGATCACTTTCATCAAGATACAGCTGTAATCAATGAATAATATTCCTGCTATGTATTTCAGGAAGTTTGAGTCATCGTTTTTTGCCAATATCTTTAAAATTAATTGATGGATCGGTGTGTTACTTTGCAACAGTGTGTTTCACACCCTTCCCTAATTTTTGGTTATAAATTCAATTTTCAAATTCAGCTTTTTCAGGCACTTTACACTTGAATTCGATAGGGTAGCCAGAGCTGATTAACGTGTGAGAGGTGCAGGAATAATGAGCAGGAGAAGACAAGCCTGCTACTTTATTGATAGCGTGCTGCTTATCAGCGAGTGCAGGCACGTCTGCATACTTCGCAGAGACCGTGGGTACAAAGATATACAGGTGACCTGAGGTCAAACTAACTCTCTACAAAAACAGGATCAATGATGTCTGATTGCATACAAAAATACTTCGTTACATGTATAATAATAGTCATTTAGATTAATAAAATATACAATTTACAGTGGTGAAAAACATGTGTTCTGGCTGACCCTAGGATTGATGTGAAGGCTTGCCAAGAAAACGGGATTTTCACCTGAAACGTGTTGGCCAGGGGACTTTACAATACTCCGCCCCAAGATGGAAGTAATATCTGATCAAAGCAGAGTATCTGCTGGGAGCAGCAAGTGGGCCTCACTTCCTCAATGTCAACTGGAAGGGTAGTGTATCTTGGCATATCTGGGTAGTTTAGTTGAGGTGCCTTCCTGTCTAGTTTCTGGGTTTTGGGGGCTGGCCTGCCTCTTTCTCATGTGCACAGGGCTCTGGGATGCCACACCTGCAGGAGACTTTGCAGGGACCGCCTCTGACATCCCTCCTCCAGGAATGCGGGTTTGGGCGATCTGCAGATATCCAGTCTTTCCCGCCCGTGGAAACTACTTAGGATGCCTTCAAGTTCCTTTCAGTAAAAGGAAAGGTCCTCTGTAGGAGTCTAGTTAAGAGGTGGGCGCATGGCGTCGTCCTGACGAAGACGTGAGTGGCAGAGATATCAGGTATGAAGGATGTCCTGTTGGTGAATGTCCTTTGGCAGGGTAGACTTTTCTGACTATGCAGGCCTCCTAGTCCTATGTCATCTCTGTCCTCTGCGATGAGTTCCCCGGGACTATCAGGGTCTCCCTGTAGACTTTTTCCGCCGAGGAGGGGTCGCTGTTGGCTCTGGGCGCAGTTCTCAACCTGAGGAGGACCCAGGGCAGCTGGTATTTCCAGTTCTCGTAGGAGCAACGAGTCATGAGGGACGCCTTTAGAGACTTGTGGAACCTTTCCACCATTCCGTTGTCTGCGGGGTTGTAGGTGGTGGTGCTGAGGTGAGTGGTCCCCATCAGGCGTGCCAGGGCGGTCCACAGCTCGGACAGGAAAGCGGGTCCTCTGTCTGTTGTTATGTGGTCCGGGACACCGAACCGGCTGATCCAGCTGGATAGGAGGGCTTCTGCGCACACACTGGAGGCGGCTTCTTCCATGGGCGTAGCTTCGGGCCACCTGGTGGAGTGTTCGACGACTCTTAAAAGGTATCTGTCTCCTCCTGATGGGGGAAGAGGACCCACTACGTCGACATGGATGTGCCGAAGCATCTCCTTGGCTGAGAAACTGCTTCCACTCAGATTCAGTGTGCTGTCCTACATTGCTGGCCTGGCCTGCACACACTGCCTTGCCCAAGCTGTTGCCGTCCTTCCATGTACCAAGTGCCAGACGAATTTCTCTGTCAATAGCCTGTCTGTTGTCCTTCGGAGAAAGTGGGATAGGCTGTGGTTGACGTCGAAGACCAGCCACGGCGTCTGGAGCGGGCACCAGGGTCAGGGCATCTGGTGCTGGCATTAAAGCAGTAATGTTGATCCTCACAGGCTGAAGGCGCGTCCTTCCACTTCAGCGATGTGACAGCTGTACGGTAGGCAGGGGGTCTCAGAATTCAGCCAGCCTGTTAGCGGTGAGGTCGCTTGTGAGTCGATCGAGCTGTACTGAGTCAATCTCGATCCCTCCTGATAAGGCATCAGCTACCAGGTTCTTCCTGCTGGGGAGTATTTTGATGGTGCAGGGGAATCACAATGGTCGTGAGGAGGCGCCGCACTGCCTAGAGGACCACATCCCCAGCTTTGTAGGTGGACCAGCGGCTATTGGTCTGTCAGACGGTGTGGTGTTCCCTTCAGGAGAAGACAGAGTGCCATACCACCTGGTATGCTGCGAAAAGTTTGATTGAAAAGTGCTGTAGTGGAACTTCCGGTGGGGCTTAGCCGGGGTGATCATGGTGAGGATCCTTTGCTGACTTGCTCCAGGACAACTCCGCAGGTGACGCTGCTGGCATCTGTCATCAGCTGGAGGGCACTGGGGTTCTGGTGGGCAAGATGTTTATTTGGTGATGACGCCGTCGGGAAGACCTTCTGTACGGTCGAGATAACTGGGACTTTGGGTGTCGCCGGGACACTCCGTCAGAGGGCCATGGTGTAGTAGGCTCAATCCGGGACCAGTCTTCCTGTAGTAGTTCGACCATCCCGAAAAATTCTTGTATGGTCTGATGGAGTGGGGTGGGGAGGGGAACTTCGGTAAGCCGGCCAGACATTGGGAGGATGCCCTAGGGGATATCTCGTGGCCAGGAATTCCACCTTCTCGTGGCTGAAGATGCACACTTATCCGAACCTGATGAAGGCTACTTTCCTGCAGGTGCTGCAGGACCTCCTGGATAATAATACTTTGAGTGTTCCTTCCAGGATCTGGAAAAGATTAGGATATCGTCGACACAGCAGATACAGAAGTCCATGTCCCCCAGGATGCTGTCCATCAACTTCTGGAAGATCGCGCCCGCATTCCTCAGGCCGAAGGTGGAGAAGGCGAAGATGTAGGACCCGAAGCGTGTGACGATGGCGGTTTTGGGGATGTCCTCCGGTGCTACTGGTACCTGAAAATATGATTTTAAAAGATCCATTTTTGAGAATATTGTGGCCCCGTGGAAAGAGGCCATTATATCCTGAATGTTTGGCAGTGGGTAGTGGTTGGGCTCTGTTGCAAGGTTCAGCTGCCTGTAGTTGCCGCAGGGCCTCCAGGTGCCGTCCGCTTTCCGCACCATGTGAAGGGGGGAGGCCCACGGGCTGGGAGCCTTCCTGCATGCCATCCTCCACTCTCAGCAAAGGCCTTTTTGGCTCTGAAGGCACTGTGGAGAAACCATGAACTTTGTGTCGTAGGGGCCTTACGTTTTGATGTAGTGGTATATCCATGTTTGGCAGACCCATGGGATCTGAGCTGGGTTTGAACCCTCCGGGAACTCGCCAGAACTCTGGCTGGTGAGCATGATGAACAGTCAAGCCATCAGACTATAGCATGAAGTTAAGCAGTGATCAAACAGTTATGACTATAAGTCGTTTGCAGTCAAGCGGATGATGATCCTACCCCACGCCGTGTGGTGTTTCTGCCTCTGCCAGGGTGGAGCCAGATTTAGTGGTGATGATGGGGACGATTCACGGCGTGAAGGCAGTCAGATCAGTGACAATCTGATGCCTCAGAGAACAAGCTACAGCGCCAAGTGCCGATTAACATCTGGGATGATGGGCAGACCTCTGGTGCCTACGACCACGCTAGCGAATACTATGCGGTGTGCTCCTCCGTTTTGAGTGGGCTACCATCTCAGGCAAGTTCTCGAACTATCAGTGGTAATAGCAAATCCAGCCCTCCCTCTACCTGCTGGTAGGGGCGGCCTTTCTGTCTCCTGGCGTTGATAGGCTCGTGGTGGGGTCCTCTGGCAGGAGGCAGTTGGCAGGTGTGCGGTGTGGTACGTCGGCCAGCGCAACCGTGGAACCGTCTTTGCTGCAGCTACCTGATTAGGTCCCCTGACCGACCCAGGGTATGTGCGTCCGTGATCTGTCCATGGACCTCCAGCAGTAGCTGCCGCGGGAAGATCTCCCTTGACAGGCTGATTTTTTTGCGCCTGCTGCCTCTGTCAGTCTCGGGGAGGAGGAGGAGGTCCTGGAGTGGATTTTAGTTCTTGGAAGGTGGCGGGGACCGATGTTGTCAATAACCACAGGTCGACCTTCCTGTATATCTCCTCTGGGAGGGCGTTGATGGTGATGTCCGCCTTCAACACCTCGTCCGTTAGGCCTGCTACCCCGAACTGCCCCTCAACCCTGTAGAACCAGGACGCTGCGTTTTCCCTGGTAAATGGCGGCAGCTCAATGTTAAGGGCCGTCTTTGGTTGGTCCGTCAGGGGGGTCATTGTGTGGGGTGCAGGTACCAGCGTGGAGGTGTGCGTGGGAGGGGGTTGCGAGAGGGAGGTGTCTGCCTCCAAGGGGTTCGCGGTAATTTGTACGTGGTTGGAAATGTCTGCGTCCATGCTCATTTCGCGCTCTCACTTGGAGTGTGAGGGAATACTTGCGCCAATACATGCTGGGGGAGCATGCTGTGTGGGTCTGTTAATGATGCTGGCAACCTGCCGATGAGGGTCGGTAAACGCCTGAACGCTTTGTTAGAGCGCCGTATTTAGTTCTTTAGGGGCATGGGTAAGGTTCATGGGGCCAAGACTTAGTCGCCATTTAGGTCTGTTAATGGCTTCCGGGAGCCACTCCGGTGGTCACCACTGTGAGAGAGGTGCGAAATAATGAGCAGGAAGACAAGTACTGCTAGTTTATTGATGAAGCGAGCTGCTTATAAAGCGGAGATGCGGACGTCTGCGTATACCTCACAGGGCAGCGGTACAAAATTTACAGGTGACCTGAGGTCAAACTGATTCTCTACAAAAACAGGACGAGTTCATGCAGAAAACTATGTGATCAATAAAAATGCTTTGTTACATGTACATAAAGCATGATCATTTGGAAAGACAATAAAATATACAATTTACAATTATGGTGATAGGCGTGTTCAACAACACACGTTTAAAAGAGGGTCAGCTACCTATCTATATTATTATTATTATTATTATTATTATTATTATTATTATTATTATTATTATTATTATTATTATTGTTGTTGTTGTTGTTGTTGAAGAAATCCAGAATGATGTAGATATAAATATATATTAGAACTTTCGAGAACCTGCCTAATTCTCCTCATTCTGACTAAAAACCCTAAAGCAATCTTGGGAGTTAAGTTTTGAAAAAATAAATAAGTTTAAAAAGTGTCGTTGACAGAAGAAAACCGGTGCCAAATTTGAAGATAGCCAATTTCGTAGCCATCAGTCTCCGTAGATAAACCAGCTAACCTGGTAGAACGTCTAACTGGTAGTTCATCAAATGGGTCACTGCAATGATCGTCCAGAGCAACTTGGGCGCCTGCATCTTGGGCTGCTGAGCGCAACTGTGTTACCTGAATGAAAGAAGGAGAGGCAGCAGCATCAGGTGTGGCTAAATGACTGTCAGCTGAATTAAAAATGCTAGCGTTAAAACATTTGATATATTCTCTACATATTAGGTCATTCGTAAATTTAAAATAAAATATGTGAAAAATGCCAAACAAGTAATAATAATAATAATAATAATAATAATAATAATAATAATAATAATAATAATAATATAATAATAATAATAATAATAATAATTGTAAAAGAGACAAAAATTTTAAGAATTTGATAATTCATTAAAATTGATAAAACTAGGTTTCAGGATTACAAAACATGGAGATAAAATTAAATTCTGTTAACACTTTGCTAATTACCTTATTGATTGAAATATAAGCAAAAAAACTTCAATAATTAGAAAACTTTATACAAAAATCTGAACATACAAAATATCAACTTCTAATGCTTTGTAAAATATTTCATTGATTACCTTTTCTACATCTATTTTCACATATTTTATGAATTTCTGAAACTTTGAATTCTAAAGTAAATTTGGATTTTTTTTTTTTTTTTTACAAATTTTTTATTCCTTTAAAAAATATAAAATGCCTAAAATGAACATTTAACTTCAATAGATGTGTACTTTATCGTAGAAATTAATATCACTGTTAATTATCAGTTCGTGCTTTTTTAAAAGGAATTTTGACATATTTTAAACGCTTGCAATAGGTATTTCGTATTCATTTCTTGCAGCATTTTTAATGAACGAAATAAAAATAATAAAAAAAGTGAACGTAAGAACAAAATCAAGTAGTGAGACAAAATGCATTCCAATAACTTCGTAAATAATAATAATAATAATATCAATATGTGTATCAATAATAATATTAATAATAATAATATGCATATAGCTCTTTGTTGGGTGGTCGGTAGAGCTGCGGACGTGTCACTCGATGATGAGTTCAACTACAGCCGGCTGATATGAAGAAATTGAAGAATTTATTTCTGGTGATAGAAATTCATTCCTCGCTATATTAATGATTCGGATTCACAATGGCTGTAGGTCCCGTTGCTAATGTGAGTTAGTTTCTGCTTGCCGTAAAATAAATCTATCCCTTCGGGCCAGCCCTAGGAGAGCTGTTAATCAGCTCGGAGGTCTGGTAAAACTAAGGTATACTTAACTTAATAATAATAATAATAATAATAATAATAATAATAATAATAGCAAATTACGTTTGTATCAATTTGATTAACAATTAAAAACTATCCCCCCCCAATTCAGGAGAAAAATAAGCATATAACAATGTTTTCATACAATAAAAAAATTACTCCTTATTTTAATTCCATTAAATTCTTAAAACTTGGTTGTAAGAATAACTTAACGCATATTAAACTAATTTCCATAGAAATGTAACCTAAAAAGCAGGAAAAACTCTCAAAAATCTTATATCAAAATTGCAGCTTGAGAGAAATACGTATCTAATACTTTTTAAGTTTTTATTGTTACGTTCACTTTCCAATTTTTATGCAATTTGCAGCACGGCGAGATCCCACAAAAATGGTGTAATTTTCGTTTGAACGATTTTGTCTGCATGTGTTGAATTTGGTCTGTTTGTCATGGTAAACTCGTCTACATGTATCATCAAACCATGGCTAGTCATTTGTCCTGATCTTGATAACCATCCTAGGGACATTCCTTACTAAAACATACATTAGCATTTCATTCAACTTCCTCTTGGGATTGGGATCAAATATAGGATGTGAAATATCAAGTGGCTGACAAGCTTCAATAATGGATCTCAGCTGGCTCAATATTTCAACAAGACTGTTTTTCCAATGGTGGCATTAGGAATATACTGATTGACAGATATGTCTATCTCAGTGGTACAGTGATCAGAAGTGCCTATATGTTCGCAGACCTTGGACTTGACAATAGCTGGAGCATCTGTGAGGATGTCTAATCTATTACCAGAATTATGTGTGCTCCTCAATTAGCTGGAGAAAATTGGAAGGTACACAAATTCAAAAGGAAGACCGACCACGTTGATCTGTGGAATTTGAATTCAGCCACTCTCTGTGCCTTGCTTTACAGTCTCCACAAATAATTAATGAAGCTTTTGAATCCTGTGACTGAGCCAAACAAATCCTTTCCAAGAGATGGTCATATCTAGAATTGTCGATATTTGGACTGCGGTAAACAGCAAATATGTAAACATTGTAGAATTTACTGAAAATTATAGAACAGAGAACTTCATGGCAACTGCACACCAAATTTTCTGACGATAAAAATGAGTGGCCTGCAGCCATACCATGCATCTGACATGGTGTTGATAAATAAAGTCAGGACCCATTAAACCCTGGAATTAAAAACTCAACTTTTGACTTGCTACTACTAACAAGTGTCTCAAATAAAAACATCAAATCATAGTTACGAGCACAACTTTGGAGATAACGAAAATTTGACCTTAAGCCCCGAATATTTGAGAACACATTCTGCAATTTTTCTTACCATGATAAGTAACAGGCCCAAGATTCAGCTCAATGTCTGCCAAAACAATTAAAATCAACAACATAAAATCAATGGCAAAACTAATATATAGACTCATAACAACATTAATGTTGTAAAACTTAACAGAACAATAAACAATAACAATACCATCAACAACAACAGCATTTATATATATATTATTTACAAAAAATCCGTTGAAAGTATAGATAAACCTGATCATATGCCATTGAAAAAAGTGCCGGAAGCAACTGGTCGACAAGGTGGGGCCGGCACACCCTGTAAGGCAAATAAGAAACCCACCAGGTTTGCACAACTTAGCTAAGGGGAGGACAGTCAGGATGGATTTAGAAAATACAAAAGCCAGGAAAAAGAATGGAAGTAAGACAAAACCAATTTCTGTGTCCAACCACCTATTTTCTTTCTCACATCAGCCTGTCCTGCCACACTTTTATAAAAATGCAGGGAAAGTGAACAAGAGGAAAAATGCTAATTGTATACATAAACCAGTTAACTCAGACTAGACCATGAAAGCGAAAGTATGACTGGCTATAGCACATACCAAGGTTGGGGAACAGGTTTGCTATTCAGAGTAACCCAATATAGAAGTTTTCTTTAAGGCTAAGGTCCCTTCTACCTCCTGGTTGATTTCGGAATGTTTGTACTCTAAAGGTTGCCTTCCAAGGCTAAAGAGTCTTTTCTACTCTAACTCATGTACGCAGGGACATCACGCCCCGAAGTGAATGTTGCTAAAAAAACCCCATAATAATGTGCTACCACCAAATTAGGATATTGTACATTCCTACTGTTAAAGTGGAAACCCATCCAGCCTCCCCATATCTTAGTGGGTGGCCAGGAAGAATTCTGACAAGAATGTAAACATTCTATCACCACCTTGTGGGAAACAGGTGATTATAGACAGTCCATCTGGGTGAGCTAAGTGTTATTCTTATGGTTATTTTGAACGCTGATCGCACCTAAGAGCACACGCTAACAGTAGGTAAGTATCCAAATACTCAATTCTATAAAGCTCCACTAAAATCTGTTTGAATTACTCTACACTCTAAACTCTTCTCAAAGTTCATTTGCAAATGGTATGTCAAGTCTAAAGGAGCATCGCTGGTACCTAACTGCTTCCTATATGCATATTAGCTCTTAGCTAACAATCCTTTGAAGTGCGCATACTTTCCTAATTGTTTAAAAATAGGTTTTTCTGCAACTTTGTAGAGCACTGGGAGAATAGAAATTGGCCTGTAGTTACTATAGTCTGCAGATAAACCACTCTTTGGAACAGGCACTGTATTACTAAGTTTGCGCTCATCCACAAAGATACTGTAAAGACATAAAAATTTATAGAATCTACTGATCTTGGGAGAGAGCACTAGAAACCTTTTTAAAAAACAAAGGGAAGAAACTAACAGGATCTTCTCCACCCCAGCTATCATGTGCATCAGGAATTTTCTAAACATCCCAAGATCAAAGTGCAAATTTGTGAGGATAGGTACGGGATGCAAAGTATCAGGGAGAGGGACATCCTCAGCTGACTGCTTAACTTTGGTGAAGGAGCCTGTAACCAGTCTACCTTCATATGTTAGTAGTGGTGTGATGGAAGATGAGCTTGACCCAAAAACAGAAGATGCTAATTTGGTACACCACAGATGAGGCTGAGTAATTTCTTTGAGTTTCCTTGTTAAGGAATTATTGTTATTTTCCTCAGCTACATAGTGAATTCTATTTGCTTCATGGCGAGACCCAACAAAAATGGTGTAATTTTCATGTAAACAATTTCATCTCCATGTGTTGAATTTGGTCTGTTTTTCATGGTAGACTTGCCTTCATGTACCATCAAACCATGGTCGGTCATTTGTCTTGATATTGATAATCTTCCTAGGGACATCCCTTACTAAAACATACATCAGGATTTCATTCAACTTCCTCTTGGGGTTGGGATCAGATATAACATTTGAAATATTAAGCAGATGACAAGCTTCAATAGTGGATCTCAACTGGCTCCCAGATTTCAATAAGACTATTTTCAATGGTGCTGTCAGAATATCACTGATTAAGAAGATACTCACTCTCAGTGAGTAATGATCAGAAATTGCCACCTGCTACAGACACTTGGAGCTTAATGATAACTAAGACATCTACAAGGAGAGATTAATCTATTGCAAAATAAGTGTACTCAAAATTAGCTAGGAAAATCAGCGGACACACAGAACTCAGCCAGCAGACCGGCCATGTTGAGATGGTGGAATGTATAATTAACCCATGATGTGTTTTTGCATTTGCAGTCTTGAAAACGATTTCCTAAATCAGTGTTTCTTAGCACTTTCAGGCCTCGGCACCTTTGGTCTGGAGCTAAACGGTCAGCACCACCTACCATTGGTTAACACCTGGCCATACAGGATAGAAGTAAGAACAAGTATAAGTATCTTCGATCATTATATTTGGTTCAATTCAAAAACAAAAACAGTAATTGTAATAATATTTTAACAAAAACAATAAGAAAGAAAGGGAAGATCGCTGGACAAACTAGATAAAAAATATATCCAATGCAATTTTTGTTGTTGCTTATGTGCGACTAGTTTCTCATATCGTGGCATCGTGTTAGCCAGAGCCACCGACATGTCGTGGAGCAGGCCTCCATGAAGACGGTTCCGGGCAGTTGTCTTGATCAACAACATGGTCGAGAATGCCTTCTCACACAGGTAAGTAGTTGGAAATGGAGTGACCATCTCCAGCGCTGCCCTTGCCAGTCCAGGATACGCAACCAACTGATCACACCAAAAATGAGACAGTGATGATGCGCGGAATTTTGTCTTGCAACCCTGGTTCTCTTGCAAATCAATATTCCTTCATTACAGAAACACTGATATTTTACCGCCACATATGTGATCTTCCCCAGCAACCCCTGGAATTGATTTCCTTTTAGGTTAAGAAACATATCTAGGTAGTTGTATGATACTCACTGATGATCTAATGTTAACTATTATTGGTAGGCAGGTGATAGGCCTGTAGTTACTGCTATATTTCCCACACATTCTCGTCTTTTCTGTACACAGGATGTTTTCTAGCCTTATATGAGTCATCCATTCAGGAGTGCATAGTGGTTTGTGATACAATGCTGGAGTTGTTTGCTATTCGTGGGTCTTGGGTGTTGAGATTTTGAGCCAATATCCATGGACTTCATTGGACCCTGGAGAAACTTTCAGTTGGGCATTTCTTTAGTGAATCTTTGTTTATTCTCATTTCTTCTGCCTTGACTTCTTGGAGCCAAGTTCCATGTTGTTGTGTGTGTATTCCACTAGTTGCTCCGTATGTTTTCCCAAGTCTCTTCTTGGCTTGGCACAGGAATTTCCCTGTTGTTGTCTTCCTCTTAGTTGGCTGTATAGTCTTCACTCTGGTTAGTTCCGAGAGTTTGCTTTCAGTAGTATAATTTATTCTATATTCTATATGTTACACCTACAGATCAAACATTTCCTTTAGAAATCCTCGTAACGTGTTTTGCGGCCTATCTTCCAGAAAACAGTGTCTTCAGCTCTCTCTCTCTCTCTCTCTCTCTCTCTCTCTCTCTCTCTCTCTCTCTCTCTCTCGCACCATCACTCAAAATGGATATTCTCTGAAACACAATCTTCCTACATAAATAGATTTATTATCGAACTCAAACCCAACAAGTAATGAATTAACAAAGAAAAGATTAAAATGCATAATAAATGAATTATCAGTCAAAATAGTCTAATATTCAAGATTTAACCTTACCTGGCTAAATGCCTTTTTCATAAAACTCCACACATTCCATCTTTACAGACATTATCGTCTAGTCTTAGGTTGACCACATTGAAACAACCACTAACTACCGGTGCAGTATTTCTTTCTCTACCACCACACTTTTACAGACATCTGTTGAAGAATGAAATAAATATTAATCTCCCCACAAATACAGTACACAAGTATGACATAATGTCTTAAGAAATCCACAAAATCATGATTCATGATATCAAGTCAGAACACAAATAAAATATAATATTAAGTGACATAAGTAGCTATGTCCAATTCTCACAAATTAAGTATGTTGGATATGGTAAATTCACGATTCACAGTCACAGAAAAAAGAAGTCTGGATTTACCTTAACTGCTAAGTTCTAATAGTCAAATATACAAAGCCGCGTCTGGACGATACTTCAAGCTCTCACTTAGTTAATGATAAATGGAGCTTAACTTTTGGCGCAATTAGACACACAAGCTCCCATTTTTCTAACGCACGAACCAGCCTTTTACTAACTCCAGTCGATTGCCTCACATATCAGCGTCAATATTGTGTGTTCATCAGCCAAAACAGCTGAAGCGTTCTGAACTATCTGCGGCTGCAGTGATTTTGCAACTGTCGACCGTCCACCTGCACTTTGTAGCATCTCTTTCGCTTCATCTTATATTGAATATACACAGTAATCTAAAATGAAACACATTACCCCGCCAGTGCTCAGCCCACCCCATAGAGCGTCTACGGCTCTTTTAATAGCGAACACAAAGTAAAAGCATACGTATAAAATATAACAAATAGGCTATGCACTCAGCAGCCAATGTCTACTGTGAACTGCAGTTTTAAGTACTGCTCTCATGAACTACTTCAAAAGTCACTGGGGTCGTTTCTTGGGAGTCTTGCATGTGTACTTACAAGCACAAATAAAGCTTTACTACCCCCATAATAAGAATTATCAGTAGAATAGCCACTAAGGTCCATATCAATATTGAAGGCATAATGTATTTCTGGTACTCAGACATTATTGGATCATCACCTTCTTCTAGCAGTGGAATAGTCATTTAATTACCCTGTTATGAGCACTGGAACCACATCATGATCAATTCACATATATGGCTAATGACAGAGTTCTGGTGGAAATTATGTAGTATTCAGAAGTGGAAACTGTAAAGTCATTCTGTCGGTGTCTGTCTATGAACTAATGACAATTCCACAACCACCCACAGATACAACTCGCAACTGGAAAACACTGCTGTCACACACATACTTCTCCTAACTAAAGGTACATCCTGTCTTATAATCAGTTCAGACCTTGATGCAGTCCCTAAAATGAACACTGGTCTCTAATCCATCCCATGTCACTACTAAGTCTCCAAGCATGGAAAGATCTACAATAACAACTAAGAAAGGTTTCATGGTGCTGACAGGGCGTAGCCTATATCATCAATGATCAGACAGTCTCACCTCAAACATTATAATATAAATACAAATCTCCTCCTGCTTGAATAATACTTCAACCCCCATGTAGATAACCAGAATTCCATGAAAGCATTTCTAGTGATCTAAGGTAATACATCACCATACACGACCATCTGCCAGCAATAATTGCTTTTATTTGCATTTATCAGCTATCCTTAAAAGAATCAGTTTCTTTCTCAATAATAAGTGTGCTGGATGCAGTAGGCGCTATTGTCACATCAAGATCTTTCGACCTTCTGTAACGACAGCTCCTTTCAAAGATGTCTAATTGTTTCAAACAAAGCCTCAATTTCTCATTACTTTCTTACCTTTGGTTGCTGTTACAGATAGCTGAGATCTCTTTTGAACTTCTGCTGCTTTGACTAAACTTCCAATGGACTAAAACTCAATCGCAGCAATCCATAACACCTGAAGAACCAAAGGTGCTGCTCTTGCCTCCTTTTTCTCTACAGAAGGTGAATTTCCTGGAGTAACGTCAGGAATCCCATTCTAACATTTATCTATCCTTATCAACTCTATCTGCGTTTATTGCCTTCAGCCACTTACATCTAGTTAAAGTTTGGCAAAGTCCTCTTATTCTCTACTTCATCTAGCAATCTTTCTCATTGATTGCAACTATCATGGAATCATTTAATTCCTCAACAGTCTATAATAATTCCACATATGGTCACCTGAATTGACTAACCGGGCTTGCATGATCTTCTTCAACCACTACACAGTCCTAAACGAACTGTAGTGACCTGGTGCTGTACTCAACGAATATCATGAACTTCTAATCAAGAATGAACAAGAGACAAAAAAAGCAATAAATATCGCCCTGCATACCGACATCAGCCATTTACCCTCTAACTATATACAGTATTAGCTGTCCCAACTTTCTTCCTTCAAATATCAGGTCAACTTCATTCTTTTAGTATTTACATCCTTTATTACAAATCTATTCCCTTTTTAATCTCTACAATCTCTGCATGAGTCCATATGAACTGGACTTAATTTATAATTCAGATCATTTAAGACATTCACTTCTAACAAACACTCTATCACTTATCAAAATAACTACACCCCATGATTTGCGTTCTCTTCTCTGTTCTTTGTGAGAACTGAAGTTCAAGTTCTTCTACTGTCATAGCGCGAATCTTTCTCTCGCTGTATTTATCAACATGATAACCATTGACATCGCCTTAATTTGATCTGTTAGCAAATCAAAGGTCCTTTCAACTTGCTTATCATACCGGCTTCTGGAGATATCTTGATTGTGCTCATTCACCTTAGTGTTGATGCCATATCAAACTTCATCCAAAAGACCTGTCCCAATGTATGCGGAGACCACACTGTCATCATGAGAATATCAATTATTTTCGATTTGCCTCTCACATAACATAGCTTCACAGCCTACATAGAATTATAGATACCTTCTTTGTTCCACTAAATTAGCAAGACCGCCAGATCTTGTCAATAGATTATACTATTTATCTATAATAAACCGAAGACATTCGGACTATATACAAATTATCCTTAAAGAACGCTACCAACTACTTCATCAATGGCGAATTTTAACAGAAAATCTCGACAAAGCAGTCTGTCATCAGCAACACTAATAAATCATCTGTACCCATAGCGGATTTGAAATTGCAGAATATCCATATGCACTCTCTGAAACAGCCTATTTCTTTGGTATAGGATATGAACCCCAAACGACCGACACTGTCATCCATAAAACTACTCGCATTTGCAAATGAAGCAATTCTTCACGGCGCCACTGCGGAGAAACATATTTTTCCAAGAACTTTGACCTAACGTTTTCATACGTCTTATCAGCACCTAAATGGGGAGAACCAGACACAGTAGCCACCGTATCTAGGGCATGATTTTCAGACTCTCTCTGGCACAATGATCTGTGGCGCAGTTCGCCCATACTTAGACTCGCCGCGGGTTATACTTAGCTTTCTCTTCGGTGTTCGCCAATAGTCAGAAAGGCAGCTTATACACTGTTGGTAAAACTCCTCTGAGAAGTACGCCAGCATCTGATAATGATTTATCTTCATCTTGCTTCTCTTCGAGCAAGGGTATATTTAAGTGACATTTCACGGTAATGCAACACTGGCGTTTTTATCAACATCACAGAATAACAATCTCTTCTGAGACTGTGACACACTATTTCTCTCAAAGTATGCACTATAGGAACAATCACTTGCATCCCCCACATGAATGCTCTAAAATACTAGTATCCGAGACATGAGACACCAAATGTCCACTCTGCGTCTTCCATGGAGACTACGGTATGTACTCCATCATCCTCAACGGAAAATATCTATAGCATACGTTAAATTATGTACCATCAATAATGTATTTGAGCTTATCAAAATCTCTCAATATCAAAAACAACATTGCTCTTGGGCGATAAATTTGGCTTATTAAAAGCTCAACAACAGTTGATGATCTGCCAAAAATCTCCAACTTTATTTCCATCAACAACATCTTGAAATGAACAAGGTAAGAGGCAGGCTAGAAAGCCTCATACATCACAACACAGCATCAGCCTTTTCCATTATACCAGTTTTGAACTTTCTGCTATAAAAGCAATTGGATGTAATTTTCCTCAATTCATAATCAAACACTGCTCTGTAATACAAACACGTCGTCACCAAAGTGAGCAGTTGGCTAAATCTGGAAACCTTCAAAGCAGGTGAGTTCACTGAAGTGTTCTTAAGCTTCTCAAGCTAATTGCTGACTGTCACTCCAAACAAATTTGCAACATCTTCTGCTATTAGATCTATCAATGGAGACGCTATTGTGAAAAAATTCCGCACAAAACGGCGAAAGAAACCCGACATACCTAGGAATGAACGAGTAAACCCCATGGTTTTCACGAACTGGAAAACTCGATAGCACTTACTTTGTCATCATTAATAAACTCCTTCTTTAGAATAACATGACCTAGATAGACAATTTCTTTCTTCAGAAACTCATTTAATAATTTGACCTTTACTTTGGCGAACGTGTAACCGAGGACTTCTTTTAACACGCTAGATGTTCTTCCGATTGTATCTGTGCACATATGAATGTCATCCATGTACACAAATACAAACTTTCCTAATAAACCGTGAAGTACTGCTGTTTAGCCAGCTAGTAAATGTTAATAGGATATAATGGCATCCTATTAAACTCGTGATGCCCCTTTGGTATAGAAAATGCTGCAAATTTACGACTATTCTCACTAAGCCCAGAACTTGCAAAAATCCTGCATGAGATCTATGGTGAATATGCCTGCAGTTTTAACAAACAAATCCAGGCAAACAGGCTCTGAGGTATCTATCTAGGCATGTCTTTTCGTTCAATTTACGAGAAGTCTACGCATGCTCTGATGCTGCAAATCTTTTCTTGGATATAGTAAGGAGAATTAAAGGCAGGAACTGGGTGTATGATGTCTGACTCTATCTCTGAACTGTATGTAAAAACTATTCTCCAGATCGCAAAAGGGAATTCGATACGCGCGGAATGCCGCCGGTTTGTACCTTTCTCAGACGATTCAGATGTTCTAAAACATCTGTAACCTAAGCTTATCTCCTTCCCTTAGCAATAATATCTAAATATTCTTTCAACACTTTCTCTACTTTATCTACTTATACTCTGGAATAATCAGCCTTAGCCAAATGTCCGTAAGAAGGACTTGACTTCTGAAATAGTTCCTCAATTTAGGAAACATATTACCATCTCCACAAAAGCACCACTATCTATGTTCTTCTTAGCTCTTCCAAATCAATTACCTCTGTTGCTTGATATTTTCACTGAATGTTGATAACACCAATTCTGCGCGGAGATTCGCCTGCGACTGAAACTTCATTTACACAATGCACGTACTTTGCGTCTTTGCGTTCAGTTCGACAACGCATACTTGAGAGCGGAATTCTTCTCTTTCATCAACACTTTTAATCAATTCATGGAACTCTTGGGTCATAAATTATCCTCTAAGCAATCCCCTTTGACTTTTTTGCAGAGTATGTTCATTCTCTAATGAATGTACATGCTCGCCCAGTCTCGCCTTAGGTTTCCACACAAACTTTTTTCCATGTTTCTATATGGAACAGGAAACAGCCTGGCCACCTGTTGTAATCCCCTCAATTCCAGTAAGAATGTTGCGATATTGTGCGCATACAAGAAGGGTGTCCTAGCGAAAACCGTTTTCACCTAAGGCTAATCGTCTATGACCAAGGCTGTTTCTACTATGTTTTCACCGATACAGAGCGTAAGAGATGACGAACCTAAGATGTTCAGTCTCTTCTCCTTACTGTACATCACACACTGTCTCATTAAGTAAGGACTATTTATCTGGAAACTTCGAGTGGAAAAAATCAAGCGTCTGTCAGGTTAACAGGCTGCCCAAAATCAATGAAGATAGAAATTTCATTGCCGTGAAAAAATGCATACAATCGGCCTGTATTCTGGTGACTCTAGACCTGATTGCTCATTATCCTGTCTCAGTCTTCGAACTTATCACTGTGAAAATTCTGCTGTTCATTTTGTGTACCTAGAACTTGCATCATGTGGAATCCTTCTCTGTCATATCTAGTAAAAGCCACCCCGTACTTTCCCTGAACCAATCTCTATTCCTTGTGGCTTAGGCAAATTTACCCTTGGTCTGAAGATTTGCAAGCTGAACAATATCTCACTCTGCAATTCGACTTACTATGCCACCTTATCACCCAGTTAAAACAACGAAATCGTTGCTATTGATGCAGGTTACACTCATGATTCCACCCGCGCACGCGGCTTCACTCCTGCATCATTTCCTAAATGCGATACTAGCATTATTCTGTGGTTTGAAACCGCTGCTGGGAATTTTAGCTCCTGCGCTTCCCACCAAACTACTGTCAGCGTCAGGCATTTTGATAGAATTTTTATTAACCTGAGCAAACAAAAAGGATTCATCTGCATTCTTGTAATTCTTTTATCAAAACCATCTACAACCACGTCGGAACCAAATCTCGTCAAAGTATGAATGAAATTCATAACAATTTTCAAGTATCTAAGGAGATATGGCACATTTACCATAGAAGAGTTTTTCAGAGATTTCTTTATCTCACCTACTGCATCAAATAGCGAGCACTGTGCGTGATTAATGAATCATTAACACCTATCAGTTCTGATAGTAGCTCATCAAATTCAGAACAACGCATTCTCGAAGTGATCCCGCCATAAGATGCCGCGTGAAATTCACAGAAGGTCCTTCCAGATTCACCTTTGAACCCAAGTGTGCACAATTCATCAATATCCCTTTGTCTGGTCTAGAAAGCTTTGCTTCTGTTAAAGCTTAGCGCCATCACATTTTCCTTGATTACAAGTAATTATTTACTGATTTAATGAATATTTCAACATTCTGAAGTCAACTTCCCGTCAACTAAGCCTTTAAAATTTGCCAATGCCTGCATTGAGGATTCGTCGGCAGCGCTGATTGATTGTGGCGTGCTGTAGTGGCTCACGTCGTTCATTTCATGAATGATCCGCGACGTAACATGAAGAAAAGAGGACGGCGAAGCAATCCGCTCTCGTCGTTTGCCCTTATGACTCGTGACTGCTAAACAGAAAATGGAGCCCTGCGCAACTAGCGAGAATAGGAACTCGAAGAAGATGGAAGTGTTGGCTCCTTGATATTACCTGATCACCATTTTACATAATTAACTCACAATCTTCACTATTCATATCTAGGTGTTTCTTAACCCCAAACTACTCACCATATTATGAACCTGTTTTAACAATTCCACCACTCCCGAATACTTAAATACGAAAAGAGAACGTTAAAAGTATCAGCGTAATTCTCGACATCGTTGTCCCATCGCCACGGATCTCTTTGCTCTCAACTGCGGCTATCACTATCAGTAGGTACTTTAAAGCGCGCGTTATCAATTAGCCTATTTCTCTGACTGAATTACCCTATGATATTCAATTCTATATCTCTCTTTCACTATCTTTTCATTAAATAAAACTTTTTAACCGCTACTTTTAATTAAATCTATTGCACACAGATCAAACATTTCAGCACCAGAATGCTCATAACGTGTTTAAAGCCTATCTTCAGAAAGCAGGTACAACTAGCAACCTCTCTCTCTCTCTGCTCTCTACTCTCTCTCTACTATCGGTGCTCAACCGCATCCCTCTCTCTCTCTCTCTCTCTCTCTCTCTCTCTCTCTAACACCGTACTCAAAATGGATATAAGAAACACAATCTTCCTACATAAATAGATTTATTATCAAACAAACCCAATAATGTGAATTAACAAAGAAAGATTAAAGGCATAATAAATGAATTATCAAGTCAAAATAGTCTAATTCAAAGAGATTTAACCTCTGGCTAAATGCCTTTGTAAAACTCACATTCCATCTTTAGACATTATACATCTAGTCTTAAAATCCCAGCCCACATTAGAAGCAACACTAACTGCAAAAGTGCAGTGTTCTTTCTCCTATCACCACAGCACCCCCACAGACATCTGTTGAAAATGAAATAAATAGTAATCTCCCACAAATACAGTACACAAGTATATAACATAATAATGAAAATCTAAAATGCATGGTTAACCAATGTCAAATCAGAACACAATAAAATATATTAAAGTGACATAAATAAATGACTATGTCAATTCTCCCCCACAAATTCATAAGTGTATTTGGATATAGTGGAATTCACGATTCACAGTCCACTGAAAAAAAGAAGTCTGGATTTACCTTAAATGCGGTTTCTAAAGTCGAAACACACAGAAGCACGTCTGGGCGATGTCGCTCTCGCTTAGTTGATAATCAATCGGACAGCACGGCACGAATTAGACACTGGCTCCATTTTTCTACTTGCTTTTGAACTTACATTGCGCAGCACCAACTTCCGGTCGGTTGCCTCATATCAGCGTCAATATTGTGTGATCATCAGACCCCAAAACAGCTGAAGCAATTGAACTATCCTGCTGACTGCCAGTGATTTGCAACTGTCTTTGACATCCTACTACCACTTTGTACTTTATCTAGAGGTTGTTTACACTTTGGCCACTCTAACCTGTTGTACCATCCCTGTGGGATGGGTAGAGGGCAGTTATTTGGGGTTAGTTCTCACTTGTGCCATTGTGGAAGAATAAGACCCACGCATGGTTGATGATATCTAAGTTCAGGTTTATTTTCCCTCTCCTAATCTTTATGTCTGGTTGTTCATGGATCAGGTGCCTGGGCCTATGGTAGTGCTATCCTGGCACAGATGACGACCTATACCAACCTTAGGTTGAGGTTACCAAATGTTGATAACTTTACAAAATAGATTGACAAACAGCAATTGCAGGTAATAACAAATCTCCACAATCCCCCTCCTGACTTCCTTCCTGGGCTCTCTATTATCTTCATTGTTGACGACTGGCAAGGACACAGACCTTTAAAGAAATCTTCATCAAAATTAAATCCTCAACACTGCCAG
Source organism: Macrobrachium rosenbergii (assembly GCF_040412425.1). NCBI lineage: Eukaryota > Metazoa > Arthropoda > Malacostraca > Decapoda > Palaemonidae > Macrobrachium > Macrobrachium rosenbergii. The sequence continues at coordinate 305,138 of NC_089742.1, read as the reverse complement.
GTTGTGAAAAAATTTGAGAATCACTCCATATCGAAGACTTACGATCCGGCTGTGATTATGAAATGATCTCGACAGCTTTGGTCATTTGGAACTGTTATGAAATCAGGATCGAACTTTGTGATACTGAATCTAAATGAGGCTTCAGGTTGCCTTTGTCATCATAGTGATAGTATAGTAGTATGATGAAGTGGCATACAGATAGGTCAAGCTACAGAGAAAGTCCCCAAAGACATGGACATTTATGTTCCATCTAAACGGGCTCAGGATAAACCAGAGAGAAACCAGAATGCAGAAGTAAGGACTCCTAAACCTCCTATGTGGCTGGTAGCTTCTGCCAAGGAGGAAAATTATAGCTACTACAAATTTTGTAGGTTTCTCCAGAAAAAAGGTGGGGGAAATAAAGAGCAGTGATATTTGTCGCTTTGGGAAGAACTCCATTCTTATTCATGCCAAATCCACAACCCAAGCATATATGCTGACCTTGCTGGACATTAAAAATGATGAAATGATTACGAAGATCAAGCCCCACTTAGGCTTTAGGTATGGGAGAGTAGTAGTATTTGATAAAGACCTATGTGACATGACAGAAGAAACTCAGAAATGCACTTGGTTCAGTTTGGAGAGTGAAGAGAGCCTTTATTTGCCAGCTTGATCATTGTGTTTGTAGACTCTGGAAGTACCCTCTCTTGTCATATTTGAAAATGAGCAGATGCAAGGTAAATCTTTCAATAAAGACCAGTGCAGTGCTATCATTGTTTAAGGTTGTCACTCTTCAAAAAACTGAAAATGTAGAATTGTATAAATTACACACCTTTATATATGGGTGTCCCTAACGATGACAGATGCAATGAAAAGCAAAGAGTATAATCAATTGTCAGTAATTATCAAATCCAATAACCAAAACTGTGAAATTTACAAATTTGAACTGTCTGCCACTAAATAAAGCCAATGAGCATATAGTAATGATTTTGCAAAGACAATTGAGACAACAACTTGGGAGCTATGCTCAAGTTCTTAAACCACAACGCCTATCTACCACTGGGGTGCAGTGGCGGCACCCTCCTAATGTACCCTGTGGTAGTGGCCCAGCCATGTGGGTCCAGGTGCTCACGGCCTGTTGAGGCTAGAGCACAAACCTCCCAAAGGAAGATGAGATGGCGCCAGCCTGACTACCAGTTGTCTCAGGAGGAGTCTGCCTGATTTATTTTGAAGCTGAGAGCAAAAGCACCAAAGAGAGACGTTCCCCCCTCATCCTCTCCTCCCTCAAATCAATTAAACACATCACTTAGTAATAGATACAGTACTAAGCTTGATAAGAACCCCAACCACAATTTAAACAAACTAGCAAGAAAAGAGGAAACAAAATGATACCAGTAAATCAACAGATAATAAACCAAATCTGTCAAGACCAGTCCTTTCCAAATCATCTCTTTACAGCACTCATAAACAAAAGACAGTAAATGAGAAGGCTCCATCCAAAGGGCCTTCCACCAAGCCCAAAAAATAGTTTTCACGTCAATACTACTATGGATCTGTAGAGGTCTTAGGACTCGAAGTGAAGAGCTGAGGGTGATGCTCCATGATCATAGCCCAGGTATTGTATGTCTCCAGGACACTAAGCTTGGAAGCACACAGTATAATCCTGGGTTAAATTACAGAATATATAATTCTCACCGCAATCCCGGAGATGAGGCTAAAGGGAGGTGCAGCAATAATTGCGCATCGTCATTGCAGCACTCCCTTGCTATCAGTTAACACTCACCTCCAAGCTGCAATGCTTTCATTTTAGACAAGCTCCATCTATCTTCCCTCCTGATTTGGTTAACATAATGATATTGTACTGATCAATCAGCTTCTACTCCTTTCCTCATCACTTGCAGATTTGAATGCTCACAACCCCATTTGGGTTGGGAACACGGCAGATGCAAAGGGTAGGATGTTGGAGGGTATTGTGGATGGTCATGGTATCACTATACTTAATAATGGAGTCGTGGCTCACCATAATGTCTGCTTCAATGCCTACTTAAGGTATCGATCTGAGCATTTGCTCATCTAGTGTTTACATTGATTATGAATTGTCAGTAAATGAATATCCAAATGTGAGTGACCACTTCCCAATTCATATAAAATCAATTAAGAATCCAGCCATCTAGTCACCTCCCAAATGGAAGGTAGATGAAGCGGGCTGGAAGAATTTAGCGAGTCTGCTCTCATGGAGAAGAATGTAAAATAATTTCCGTCTATCTCAGAGGCATATGGTTATTTTAGTGACACCACCATCAACATCAACAGTGCAATTGCCTCTATTCCAACAACGAGAGAAAAGCCCTCACCAATTCCTTGAGTGGGAACAAAACCTACAGTAGTCATGAGGAAAGGTCACTGAAAATGCTATAAATCAGAAGTGGAATAGCACAAGCCAAAGTTATACCAACGTGCTGTGGCCAAAAAAAAAAAAAAAATTTTAAAAAGCAAAATGAGAGTCATGGATGTTCTACATAAACGGCATTAGCTCAAAAACGCCATCCAAAATGATTTGGAAGTAAATTAAAAGAACAAATGGCAAGTTTGTCCCTGAATCTCTGCCTACCCTTAAGATAAATAGTGACCTAATCACCCAACCAGAGAGGGTCGCAGAAAAATTAATCTGCAAATTACCTGCTTAAGTTTACATGCGATTTATAAACGCTCATAGACTGATTCTAAACATTGTTTTGCGTTTTTTTTTATGACCGGGTTTGTGATGCCAGTCCAGAGAACATTTCTCGAGAATATCGAGTAAGGAGAACTATTCTCTAGAATTCCAAGACATTAGAAATGCCTAGATTTCTCTTGATTTAAGAGAAAATAATTTTGAACCATATGATGCAAAATTTACACTGCAGGATGCCTTGCAGAATACCAATCCATCAGCCCTTGGTGAAGATAAAATACTATATGAAATGCTGAAACATCTTCCAGAAAAGTCAAAGAAATTTCTTTTAGATATAATAAATCAAATCTGGGAAACTGGTATTATTCCTAAGAGCTGGAAATTATCATTAATCCTCCCTATGAAGATACAAACAGGATTCTTCTTCTACCTAGAATACAGACCAATGGCTCTCACCACCTGTGTTTGTAAGCTGATGGAAAGAGATGATTAACACCAGACTTGTATGGCATAGAGAAACTCAAATAAATTGCTTTCCCCATTCCAGTTTGGCTTAGGAAAACGGGATCTGCTAGATCGCTGACTCTCAAACCAAATACATGAGTTTTTCTTAACAGAGGCCAAACAATAGGACTTTTCTTTGATTTCGGAAAAGTCATATGACACCCACATGGCGTTTTTATTATAAAAAAAGTTGTATAGATGGAATACGTTAAAAGGAAAATTATCAGATTTATAAATTCATTTTTATCAGAAAGACATATAAAGGTTGGGAATCATGTATCGTGACCTTTCTTACAAGAAGGGATTCCTCAGGGTATTGTCCTTGTAGATGTCACCATGCTGTATCATTAATGAAGTATTAGAAAAGACATCATCACCAGTAAAAGCGTCTTTATTTGTAGATGATTTAGCTCTGTACTGCACAGGATATGATACAGTCGCTGTTCGGTTCTGCAGGCGCCGAACTAAGGAAACCATTCCAACTCATACCTTAAATGGAATTATTTTACCTTACTCTACTGAAGTAAAATTTTTAGGAATGGTCTCTGATGAAAACCTCGCTTGGAATAACCATAATGACCAGTTAAAAGTGAAAGTGAAGAGATCACTAAATATTTTAAAAGTAGTATCTAATTTTAACTGGGGTGCTGATAAGATATCGTTGTTAAGGCTTTATAATGCAGTATGTTTATCTAAATTGAACTGTAGCTTTCATAGAGTATATAATCTGCTTCAAAGACTACACTTAAGGAATTGGACGTTGTGCATAATATGGGGCTAAGGATCTGCACTGGCACTTTTAGAACTTCACCCATTGAAGGTATCTACGTACACTCCCATCAGCTACCACTGGAGGCATGAGCTAGGTCTGAGATACACCATGCGGCTGAAAGCTCAAGGAGAATCCTTCTTTTGAGATCTTAAACAGTATGACACAAGGCTTTTTGAATTCTAGATCTTCCAATACACCATTCAAATCAGACAGATAGCCAGGTGAACTGGAGGATGAAAGTATAAAAACATGAGAAGATCCTACAAGCGAAACATCCTGCTATCCCTCCATGGTTTATTCCAGCAATAGATGTCTGCATTAAAGAGATAGAGAAGAAAGGTCGTCCGGAAGAAGAGGTCAGAAACAAGCTTTTGGAGCATGATGAGAGGCATATAAATGACAGGAAAATCTATACTGACGGATCAGAATCGGAAGATGGAGTGGGATGTGCAGAGGTGTGTGAGGGGGGAATCATATATAAAAAAGTTACCAGACGCCTCATCCATATTCACTGCTGAAGCAACAGCCATAGACGATACTTTAAATCTTGCATCTGATAAAAAATCTGGAATCCACAGTAATATATAGTGACTCAGAAGCCCCAAACAAGTTTAATCCTACCCATCCCTAATTCAAAAGGCTCAGGGATGGCTTTTTTTTTTTTTTTATCTTTCTGTCCGCCACAAATCAGTTAAGTTTTGTTGAAGTCCTGGGCACATTGGTCTAGAGGGCAGACAGCTGATAATAAAGCAAGGATGCTGCAAGATGTGATTTCTTAACCAGTAAGGTGCCACATTTGGATATACGTCAGTTATTAGAAGGATACATTCTAGAAATGGCAGCAAGTGGATTCCTCCATTTCATCCATAAATAGGAAATGCAAATATAAAATGCAGGTTTTGAACTCGGTTTTTAATCATAGAAGATTCGCAATCGTCTAACTTTACACACACAGCTCAGGATTAGCCAAACCGCTTCACCCATGGTTATATTTTAGAGGGAGCCATTGCCCCAGTTTGTGCTCACTGCGGTGATCAGCTGTCCGCTGAACACATGCTGGTGCACTGTCCTAGATTTAAGAGCCTTGGGGCAAAGTACTTATTAGCGGGAAGACTGTTTTACAAATTTTAAATGATGATGTTAAGGTAGATAACCTTCTGGGTTATCTGAGAGAATCTGATCTTTTAAATGAGATATAATTTAGTATATTTATTAAAGATTTGTCATATTTATCTTATATATTAAGTATATATTTTAAATATAAAATTTTTTTTATGTATTTATTTTTTATGGTTTTTATCTAATACCATTCTTTATTTTTTACGTTCATATTTTAACACTGAATTTTACTAGTACAGTATGTTATCATTCACCATATCATTATCAATCACACCATTGATTTATATATTTCATCTTCATTGCTGCGCTGAATAATCCTGATGGGTTCCGGCGCTAGGTCTTCAGACCTAATAATAATAATAATAATAATAATAATAATAATAATAATATGTAATAATAATAATAATAATAATAATAGTAATAATAAAACAACAATGATAAATAAAAATAATAATAAAAAATATAATAACTAGTAATAGTCAAAATTTATAAAGTAAGTTGTCAGTAAAAAACATATTGAAATATAACCTTAAAAAGCGTGAAAAACACTAAAAAATCTTACACTAAAATTGTAACTTGAGAGAAATAACTTTTTGATACTGTTTAAGTTTTTATGAAGTTCGTTTTCCTATTTTTATGCAATTTTGTAAACTTTTTTAAACTTAATTTATAATATAGTAAATCAGTTTATATTTTCAAAACTTTGAGTAAAACTAAATACTGTATTTTGTATGCTGATTTAGATGTGAAGAAATATACGTGATCAAAATAAAAAAATCAAGATATGATAAAAAATAATAATATTACAATTAGATAAAGAATTTAACTAACAATTAAAAACTATCCCCCTGAATAAGCATATAACATAAACATGGAAATTTTATGATATAAATAACGAATGAAAAAAGTACAAAAATTTTGAAATGCATTAGCTATTGGAAAATAACTATTATATAAAAGTAAAACAATATGATATGCAATAATTTCTGTAAAATGGGCATAATTTTCATGTTTAATATGTTTTCTTATTATTTTCTTCTTATTATTTACTTATTGTTAGAAAATCTAGAAAAAATAAATTTTTCCCGTTTTTATTTTCATAATTATTATTCTATTCCAAATGCAATTATTTTTGTTATTTTATTATTCATATATTTTCATTAATTTTGTATATATTTTCATTATTTCTTATACATTTCTATTTTCCTTAGTTCTGTTCTTTTTATCCGATATCATATACATAGAAATATTAATGAAAAAATAATGATGAAAATACACATAAGAAAAAATACATGAAATGAACATGAAAAAAATCAAGGTGTGGCGCAATGAAAAAATAATATAAGCAAATAATAATAATAATAATAATAATAATAATAATAATAATAATAATAATAATAATAATAATAATAACAATAATAATAACTAATAATAATAATAATAATAATAATAATAATAATGAAAATAGCAAATTACATGTGTATCAATTTGATTAACAAGTAAAAACTATCCCCCCCAAATTCAGGCGAAAAATAAGCATATAACATAAATATAAGATTTTTTTGATACAAAATGAAAAAGGTGTGAAAATTTAAAAATTCATAAAATATTTAAAAACAGAAAAGTTATATATAAATGAAAAAATATGATACCCAACCGTTCTGTAAAAGATGTATCATTTGATCGTTCAGTGCGTTTTATTTTAAAAGAGGTATTGATGGAAATTAAGGCATTGCAAAATCGAAGACAACAAAATAAATGAAAATAAATATTGTAACATTAAGCAATAAAAAAATGATATAGTTACTAAAATATCGGAAGAAAATGAAATAATAAAAGAATAAAGGTAAATAAAAATTAAACTAAAAATGTGATTAGAATCCAAAATATAAATTTAGTAAAACTAAAGGAGACAAAAAAATAACAAAAACATAAAAAATCAATAATGATAAAAGTAAAACAATACAACAAATACAGGAAAATGATGGAAAAATAGATAAGCAAAAAATAGTAAATAAACACAAAAATGAAAACACAAGACTAAAAATAAAGAAAATAGGGAAAATAGAACAAAAAACAAATGAACAAAACAGAGGTAAATCAAAATAGGAACGAAAAAGGATAACAAATTTGGAAGATTGGAAAGACTGAAATAAAAAAAATTAAATAAAATTAAAATGAAGAAACCCAAAAATCACAATATATATTAATGATAATAGTAAAAGGAGAAATAAATAAAATATAAAAATAATTATGATAAAATAAATGTATAATAAATATATAAATAAAAATAAGTAATTAAAAATAATAATAACGTGATAAAAATAAAAAGTAAATAATAAAACCTAAAGAAAGAAATAAAAAAACAAAAACAAAAACTTCCAAAAAGTGAAAATATGTAAAAAAGAAAATTAAGAGAACACGAAAAAATAATAGAAATAAAACTAAGATTTATTTATTAACAGATAATTATAAAAATGAATAAAAAAATAGCAAAGGATAAGAATTAAAAAAATTAAATAACTAGAAGCTAACATAATGAAATAATTATTATAATAGAAAATTTAAAAATTAAAGTTGAAATAAAATGTTAAAAATGATGAAGAATAAAAATGAAAATGAAAGAGATATACAAAATATAAAAAGAAAATATGAAAATGAAAATTGAAAACACAAACTCAAATTAATAAATAGAAAGCAAAACGGATGAAAATTAGAAGAAATAACAAAAACCTTAAAAATAAAAATGAAAAATTTAAAAGAAAATAAAAAAATTAAAAATAGAAATACATAAAAAGTATGAATTTAAAAAAATAAATAAAACAACAAATATAAAAATAACAAGAAAGGTTATAAAAATATATAAAAGTCAAATTAGAATAGTTAAAAAATAGATAAAAATGAAAATAAAAATAAAAATAAAAATATAAGGAGAAATAAAAACGACCAGAGGAGAAATGAGCAAAAGTTACAAAATGAAAATAACAATGATCAAAAAACAAATGAAAGAAGTAAAGCATATCAGTTTACATTTTTATATAGGCTTGCGTTATTTTCAGTATATTCATATAAAATTTTATTTTGATAATTTTTTATGTTTATTGTAATAGCAATATGTTCATTTATATATTCCCCTTTATTATTTTTCACTTTCTTTATGCTTATTGTTATATTTTAAGTTATATTTATATTTCTATTATTTTCATTATTTTTCATTTTTATTTTTGATTTTTTCCTCCTATGTAGATATTTATTTTTCCAATTATGTTTTATTTTTCTTATTTTTCAGTGTTTGTTGTTTTTAATTAACTTTTACTTTTATGTTAAAATTTTTTGTAAATTTTGTATTGTTTATTTTAAGAACGTTCTATTTCTAGCATTTTTCTGCTTTTTATATTTTCGTTTTATAATTTTTACTACGCTTTTACCCTCAAAATTCGTATTTTGATTACTGAAAGTTTCTACCCCATAAATTTTATTCTTATAATTCTTATTCTTTTACTAACTTTATGTTTTATGTTTAAATTCTTAATGATTTATTTAATTTTTCAACTTTTATTCATTATATCTTTATTTGTAAATCCATTTTTTTATTTCTTGATATTTCTCATTTTATTCCTAAATATATGTATTACTTTTCTTTTTAAAAAAAGAGTATTATTATTATTTTGTTAAAAAGAATGGCTGCATTGTGCGAATTAATTTTATAGTGAGTTTTTTCAATTTTTCATACAGTTCGCCTTTCTTCTACGTCAGTATTGGTCAATAATTGGCCAGTGTTCATATTTCGATGGATATAAACAGCATATTTCTTATAGTAGAAATTCTCCATTCTGTTATACAATAGGTTACTGAAATTGAGGTTGTAAATCCGTAGATTTCATCATGCTAATGTATTTTCCGGTGGTATTTCTTTTCTGACGTCTATTCCTGGTATTTTTGGTGTTTTTCTGTCCATATGTTTCGACCAGCCCGTTGGTCGTCTTCTGGACGCTTGAGATGAATCTGGGGACACACACAGGGTTGTTGTTGTTGTTGTTGTTGTTGTTGTTGTTGTTTTTGATTAAGCTGGCTTTGTGCCAGCACGGGCTCTTGCTCATAGAGTAGCCCGTAGGTAATTTTTTTTAATGAGCTGTGAAATTAAGGATATGATTATCTTTATTATGATTTGTGGTCGTGCCAGTGAAATAGTATGAGTGAAATTAAAGGTTAACAGGCGAGGTTGCAAACCTCTTTGAACCCTAAGGTACCCGTCAGTAGGAGAAAAGTTAAGTATACCTTAGTTTAACCAGACCACTGAGGAGCTGATTAACAGCTCTCCTAGAGAGGGAGGGCTGGCCCCAGGGTTACATTTATTACGTGGCTAAGAGAGACAACTGGTTACCTAGCAGCAGGACCTACAACTTGTTAGCGGAATCCAAACCACATTATAACGAGAAATGAATTTCTATCACCAGAAATAAATTTCCCTAATTCTTCATTGGCCGGTCGGAGAATCGAACGCGGGCCCAGCAGAGTGCTAGCTGAGAACGATACCAACCCGTCCAATGAGGAACTATCGTCAGTAGGAGAAAAATGACGATAGTGGCAGGTACTGGCAAGTCGGAGATAGCCAGTAAGGAAAAAAGAAATATTTACCGCATTTCATTTATGATAGCAAATGGAGGAAAAAATATTTGCCGGAGAAATAGCGGGGGCAGAAGGGCTAGAAGGGGCAAGGGAAAATTTGTGTGGAAAAGTAAGGGGTGGTATGGTGGTGGGGGTGGGGGGGGGGGTGGCGGCATTTTTACTTAGGGTGTGAAGGGGTAATTTCCTGAAAGAAAATGGGTCGTTACAGACAGAAACTCTACAGGTGATCCAGAGTGTTGACGGTGTCTTCCATATTGGACAGGTCCTGTGATGTCCCGATCATTCGCAAAGCGATAGTCGATGAGTCATTTGCTTGTTTCCTACCTTGATGGCGGGTAGGGATGTTTTCGAGGATGTGCTTCGATAGTTTCGCGGCTGTTCTATCGTTTCGACGTAGTATTCTCTTAGCTGCGTCGTTTCTGGGCATTTTAGTAAGTAGTGCTCTAATGGCTCTTCAGCGACAATTTCGCAGTAACTGCATGGCATGCTCTTGGATTACCCTCTATCCTTTGCCAGTTGCACAGATATCCAAGTCTTAATCTGCGAATAATAACTGCTGATTTGCGTGGTGTTTCTCTTGATATATTATTTGGCTGTAATTACATTGGTTGTTTCTAAATACCATTTGGCGGTTCGTGAACCCTCGAAGAAGGCCTGCCCGACACCGTTTTCTTCTTGCTGTTGACAGTATGCTACTGCTTTGCCTTTCAGCTGGGTTACTGATGGTCACAGTTTAATGCTTGTGCTACTGCATTGCAGACCGCTTTTTGCAAGGGCGTCTGCCTCTTCATTTCCATGACTTCCAACGTGACTCGGGATCCAGTTAATGTTATTTGTTTCCCTCTTTTTTGGTGAAGAGGGGCGGTTGTCCAGATACCTGTGTTGAGTTTGATACTTTCCTTTGCTTTCCCTTTGGTTATAGCTTGAATGGCGCCTTTGGAGTCGGTGTGAATCGTTGTGTTTCCTTGTTTATGCTGGGAATCTTCCAAGGCTTTTGCAATGGCTGCCAATTCAGTCTGAAGGGTGGAGGCATTGTTGGAAAGCCTACAACTTTCTTTCAATGAGGCCGAAAAGACTGCTGCTGCTGCTGCTGGAATGTTGAGATCAACTGATCCATCAGTAAAATATATGTTGGGTACTGCTGTGCTGTCAATTGCATCTTGAGTGGCTTGTTGCAATTGCTGAGGTGTGCAAGCTACCTTCCTTGCTGGGAGGGTTGCAAAGTTTATATTGAAGAGCTCCGGTTCCCAAGGAGCTGGTTCTGTGTATGCTTCAGAGGGTGAGTCACTCCTGGTTGCAGCAGCGTCCTCCTGCACACCAATCTTCCTCAAGGTTGCAAGGAGGCTGCCAACAGAGGTTTTGGATGGCTCTAATTCTTCATGCAGGTTTTTGCACCTGCTCATTGCACATTTTTAAATGTCTTCAACAGGATAGCTGCATTCCTTTGATCTATTCGATATGCCAGCGATTGCAGTCATGTTTCTGCTCTTAGAATGCATAATCTTGTCCACACTGGAACTCCTGTGATGAGCCTCAAAGCATTATTCTGAATTACTTCCAGAGTGTTCTTTTGATTGCTTGGGACATCATAGTTTGAATGTAGGTCTTTAAGTTGTGATACATGGCGCCTTGCGTCAGTGATGAGATTCTCCTGAGAGCATTATATCGACATTTCGTTTTCTCCTTGAGTATTTCAGTTTCCTTGCTCGGTGGTAATTGCTTGTTTATGTTAACTCCTTGGTATAAGAAGTTTTCTACCCATTCAATGGGTTCTCCCATTAGCAGTAGCTCATTTAATTTATGTTTTCATACTTTATTTTTATAACACACACACACATATATATATATATATATATATATATATATATATATATATATATATATATATATATATATATATATATACAATTTATTTTCATTTTATACTTAATCATGTATCATTCATGTCAGCATTAGTCACAGTCAATTTTCATTATATTCGTTTCAGTTATTATCGTTTAATTCTTATCCTTTGCGCCGACGTTGGGAGGAGGAGGGGCTCCTGCGTGGTATTGAGACCAAGCTTCTCTCTCCAGGAGGGACAATTTCCATGTTTAATGTGTTTTCTTTTAAAAGAAGAAGATTGAATAAAATGCTGAGTTTTGATATTTTACCCATAGCTGGACCCTACCCCATGAGGGATAGGTACTCATTTACAGCTGAGTAGACTGAGGAAATTGAGGTAAAGATCCAGCGATGAGCAAAATCACTCTGCCTCGTTGCCCATATTATTATTATTATTATTATTATTATTATTATTATTATTATTATTATTATTATTATTATTGTGTGTAATATTAGTATGAAGTCATATATTCAATTAAAATTCTTGAAAATGCTTTAGAACCTTTTGTATAGGGTTTCCGATACTTATTTGTTATTTTTTATTTTAATTTTGATATTTGTTGTTTTAATATTTATTTGAATTTTACTGCTATTTTTTAAATTTCTATTTTGTATTATTTTTAATTTTTCAATTTTTAAAATCTTTTTTCATTTTAGTTTTACTTTTGCATTTTCCTAATCTTTATATTTCATTAATTTTTCTCTTAATCTGTAGGGTGAAATTTTTAAAAATTTTATTTTTAGTATTTTGTATTGTCAGTATTCTTTTTTTATATTTTCATTGTTTCTCATTAATTTAATTTTCTATTATTATAATATTATTTATAGTACAGTATTACTCTTTTTTTTATTTTTAGTGTATTTTTTTACATTTTGATATTTTGCTTTTTTGTTATTAATACTTTTATTTTGAAGACTCTTATTGTTTATAATATATTTATTACTTTTATTGGTCTAGCATTAGAAAAATAAATTTAAATTCTAATACTGTTGTAACTTTAAAGCTGGGGTCTTGTTAGATTAATGGGGTATACTAGGATGATACGCAACTTACTTTAATTTCCACAAAAATCTGAACTCTGGCCTTCAGGACAGCTAAAATTACAAACAACAAGAAATAGGACTGAAGGCCCACTTCAAGAGGGGAGTGATTAGATAAACTCTCGGGGGAAAACTTAATTCATTATATTTACAAAAGAAAAACACATCAGAAGAATGATAGCGTAATTTTGGGGTAGCAAGACGAGAGCAAATGACGGGGAATTTCCTGGAGAGAATACAATGGGTTGCCCGCTTCAAAGTTGCATTGACAACGAAGTAGTGGGCCACTACTCACACAAATGATATGCAGATCCACAGCTGAATACTCCTAATCTGCAATCGAAACACATGGTTACTCAACCGAACAGCACTTTAATGAAGAGTCGAGATTGCGCAAGATGCAGCCGACCAGACTCGATTCCAGTGACTCGAATTATCATACCAATTATATTACAGTATCATGATGGCACGCAAATTAAACAGCACAAAATATAAAAATCAGTACAGGTCTCACTGTAGGTATATCTCACTATGAAAAGAAAAGAAGTTAGCTGGAGGCGAATAGGGAACGTAGCTGACAAAAAACCTTAAATCTTTACCTGTCTTTAGGAGCTGAAGTTCTCTTCTCACGAGGGCCAGCGACAGGAAGGGCAAGTGAATTAGTTCACAATAAAATTTACTTTTGATACTGCCAGCCACGAGTTGGAAATAGGCAGTTTAATGGAGCAAGGGACAGACCTCCGCTGGGGCTGCCGACAGAATTCTAAGAGCGAGCTTCTCTCTCCAAGTCCCTTTATAGCTTCGGAAGTTACATTTTTCTCTTCCTAGATGGAGTTGTGAGCACTCTGCCTGCATGGAAATGCAAAGCCTGGTGTTCGATTTCAAGATAGTGGGCGTGTGGTGCTTCCATAGCCTGACCTGCCTCGGGCGACGATTAGCTCTGATCGGGTCAACACCTGGATTAAGGAATTTCCGGCAGCACTTTGAACAAGAAAGAGATTAAAGTGGTTTTCCCCCCAAAGGCAGGGGTGAGAGAGGTTTTAGAGGCGAATTGCCTACAATGAATCATACTAAATTGAATTAATTGATTTCTTAGTCCTTTTTCCTTTGAGTTATTGATGTAAGATGACGTATGAGGGAATACTTTTAATAATATGTAAATAATAAACTTTGATATTAATTCGATAAATAATTTTTTTCAATTCAATAAATAATTGAATTAAAATAAAACTGGATGTATTTGAAAATAATAAGTATGAGAGATATGAAAATAAAAAAAATTGTAAATTAAATTAATTATTAAAAAAATAAGAAATGAAAACAAAGATAATAAAAATGAAAAACATGAATGAAAAAATCATAAAAATAGAAAAATAAAAAAATTAGCTAAATTACAAACTTAAATAAAAACCACGATAATAATAAAATCTTAAAAAATTCAGGCAATTGTAATTTAAAAAGAAAATGAAGATATGAATAGAAACTTTGAATAATAAAAACTAAAAATAACATTGAAAAGAAATAACAAAGTAGCAATATAATATGAATAGATATATAAAAGACGAAAAAAGAAAAGTAAAAATTAATAATAATAAAAGTAAAAGTAAAATTAATGAAATAAATAAAAATAATATAAGATTAAAACAATATTAATTAAATGTTTTACTCTTTGCTTTATTTATATATATTTGTATTATTTTACTTTTTTTAAATACTTTTAAATTCCTTTTTTCATCTTCAATAATTCTATTTGTATTTTCCTCTTTTCTATTGTTCAATTAATTTTTCCCCTAATTTTTTCTAATATTCTGTAGATTTAAAATTTTCTATTTTTCATCTTTATTGTTTCTCATTGACTTTATTTTTTTTTTATTATGATCTTCTTATTATGATATATGTTATTACCCTTTGTTTTCATTTTTATTGTATTTTTAAAATTTTTTATATTTTGTTTTTTTGTTATAATTTTATATTTGAAAACTTTTTATTATATATTTATTAAATATATTAATCTAGGAATAAAAAAATCAATTAAAATAAAAAACATTATAATAAATATAATAAAAATAATCCATCATATTAATTGAAATAAAAGAAAATTAGATTTTCTCTTCAAAACAAAAAACAAAGATAAAGAAAAATGAATAAAAAATATATGTAAATGAAATAAAAAAATAAGTGTAAATAAAGGTAAACAAAAACTGGAAAGATTGTAAAAAAATAACAGAAAAAATATAAGAAAACGGAAAACTTAAGCAAAAATCAAGAAAATCCGAATATCTTAGAAGATACAAAAATGTTATTAAAAAGAAAATAAAGATATAAACAGAAGTTTGAATAAAAAAAACTAAAAATAAAAGTAAGAAAACAGAAATAATAAGTTAAAAGCAATATAAATGACTATAAAAAATGGACAATAAATGTTATTAATCTTAATGGTAAAAATAAAAAGAATAAAATTAGATAAAATTAATATATAAATTATAAAAATATAAAAAATAAAAAACTAAAAACTAAAAACAAGAAAACTGAATTAAGATTAAATCAATAAAGTAAAGATAATAATAAAATAATAGAGAATCATAATAAAAAATATAAAGCAAGGGAAAAATAAATATAAAATAAAAGGTGATTAAAAATTATAATGAAATAATATTTAAAAAATTAAATAAAATTAGTAAAAAATGAAAATCAAATTCAATACAAAGAAAAATTATGAATAATAACAATAAAAATAGAAATAACATTAAAAATAGATAACAAGAAAATAAGTAAAAATAATAAAAAATACAAATAAGTAAGAAAAATTATGAAAAATAGCATAAAATACAATAAAGATAAGATAATAGTATTGGAGAGTATAAGAATAATATTGAAAATATATAAAAGTAAAGATAATTACAGAAATTTGTAAATAATAAAAATAAAATAATAAAAAATAAAAAATAAATAAAAAATAAAAATTAAATATTTCTTATACTAAAAATATCAAAGAAAATAAAAAAAACAGTACACTAAAATAAAGCAGAAAGTAAAATAACATCAATGAAAACTGAAATGAATATAATAAAAAGTAATAAAATATAAATAAAAAGGATAAAATTTTAAATGAAATAAAACTAATAAAAAAGAAAAATTGAATAAAAATATTAATGAATTAAAAGTAGAAGAGAAAAATAAAATTTAAATAACACCGAACATAGAAGTTACAGAAGCAAATAATGATAATAATAAAGATAAAAGTAAGAATAATTAGAATAAATAAATAAATATAGAAATTATAAAAATATAAAAAATCAAAATAAAAAACGAAAACAAGGAAACGCAAGAAAATTGGAATAAAATTATAGCAATAAAATATAACAATAAAAATAATAGAAACTCATAAAAACCAAAATGATAAATAATAAAAGTGATAGATTTAAATAAGTAATAAAAATAATTCAGCTAAAAACAAAAATATATATAAAAATAAAATGTAAAATAAAAAACATACATATAAATAATTAAGATGAAATTAAAATAAAAAAAAATAAAATAAAACAAGATAATAAATTTGAGAGTAAAAATATTATGCAGTAAAAACCAAAAATAAAAACCAAATTAGAAAATAATAGAATTAAATATTTAATTAAAAAATAGTAAAAGTATAAGAAATGCCCCCAGAAATTAAAATGAATATAAAATAAAAATAATGCGGATTAAAACTAATGAAAATAAGATTTTAAGAATTAAAATAAAAATAAAATTCAATGTAAATTAAAATCATAAATAATAAACATAAAAACAAATATAACAATAAGATTACAGAAAATCTTATAGTGACGCGAATGAAACAAATTTTAAAAATTGATCAACTAATAATAATAATAATAATAATAATAATAATAATAATAATAATAATAATAATAATAATAATAATAATAATAATAATAATAACAATGCAGCAGGACAGCACCAACACCAGTTGAAGAAGCATCTGTGCGTAGATAGAAAACTTCTGACAAATTAGGAAGCATTAAAATGGGTTGTTTTGAAAGACAACTTTTAAGTTGATTCTTTATATGTGCAATCATCACCCAAAAGATTTTCCATTTTTTCTATATATTCACTTTTATTTAAAATTACAAGAGCCCCTGATTTATCTGCTTTTGTCAAGTGTATATTTTTATCTTTTTTCGATTCATTGATAGCAACCATAAATCTTTTAGGGACTTTTGTGCTGTCTGATTTTTTCATAATTCCATAAATCACTCCCTTAACTATGTTCACTTCTTCATTCGTTAAATCACTATATTTTTCCAAATTGCTTAGTCCTTTAGTTATTTCCACACTGTTCCTTCCGCCAGAAGATAAAGCAAAGTTTAAACCTTAACCTAGGGCACAAGTTGCATTTCTATCTAGATGTTTGTTTGATAAATTAACGACACATTCATGACTGGCATTGTTTGTTAAAGAGCTTCTCTCAATCAACAGTTTCATTTTATTATCGTGTTTACGTTTCAGTTTCCGATGCACTTGACTCCTCATCTTCACACGGCAATATTCACGTAGGGAATCTCTCCAATCTGGTGGTATTGAGGCTTCAAAATGTCTTCTTTTTCTCGTGAGATCTTCAAAATTCTTTTTGGTTTCCAATGTTTTGATGTTGATATTTTCTTCCAATATGGCTCGTTGTATTTCACCGAAAGGTTGGTCTTCTAATTTCAGCAAGGAATTAGTTATCATAGATCTTGATATCACTTGCTCATCCCGACATTCACGTAGAAACCGCAGATGTTCCTTGTTGGTATGAGCTTGCATGAGAAAGTCTGCAAGTTTTCTGACTGCACATCCCAAGATGGGGAAAAGAACACAGAAAGATCGGAAGGAGCGCGTGGTATCCATTGATAATTATTATAATTTTTGTACGTGATTCATTTTTCACACATTACCAAGGGTGAAAAATAAGAAACGGGGTGTAGGTCCTGACCGGTCTCGACTTTATTTCCAAGCCATTGACGAAGGACTGATACAGAGTATGAGAAGTCACAAATCTATATACTACAGGAACAGTACTGAAGAACATACACATCCGTTAGAGACTACATATCCCCCCTCAGGCCAGTGTCGAGGTAGGAGTGGCCTTCAAAATTCATTTGGCTAAAAATCACAATATACTTTCAAGGGACAATGCTGATAAACAAATCATACGCGACCTCAGATCCACACCTGACAGGTGTCAGGGAGGCGGAGTTTGGAAACCCATTACTACTGCTACCTGTACTGTGTTTACAAATATAATAATACTATTTTCATTTCTGTCTCTACCTTTTTCACCATAACAAATTGTTTAAATTTTAAGGTAGGTAGTAAGATGTGTGATCTCTAACAGTTGTATCTTCATCAGTACTGTTCCTGTGTTATATATGTTGTGATGTCTCCCATGCATAGTATCATTCCCTCCCTCCAATAGCTTGAAATAAGTCAAAACTTGTCTGGTTATTCACCCGTTTCTTATTTTTCACCTTATATGGTAATAATAGTGACCATATATATATATATATATATATATATATATATATATATATATATATATATATATATATATATATATATATATATATATATATATATATATATATGTGTCCAAGACTTTAAGTTGATATTGCTGCCCTGTGAAAAAAATTGTGTCCGGTGCAGTGTAACTTTATATTGATACTGAGTATGTTTCGTAGTTGGACACAGCATGTATCTGACGCGTTCATGGCCAAAATGCATGGGGACAAAGTGACAGATTGGTGGAAGCGTTGTGATATCTGTGAGGTCTGAAGGTAGAATCCTTCGAACACTGACCCGATGGTGTCGTCACGCTTTCAGGGAGGGTTATTAAGTGAGTGCGTGCATATGTACCCTCTCTAATGTTATATTATGAGAGGATACAATGGCTATTCACTTCGATTTGTGGCTGGCGTGATTCACTCTTTGAGCTGTGTTAGTGTATAGGAACAGCCACCGTGAGGAACGGTTTCCATGCTGGCCATAGAGTGTGAGTAAGATAACTCATTAACACATATCTTTCCAAACATTATGAGGAATACCCACTTTGTGTAGCAGTGAAACTACTCTGTTCTCCATTATGCATTTTTCCATTTTGTTCTCCATCATGCATTCCATTTTAAATGTTGATTTCTTTATACACCATTTCAGGTTTTAATATATGCTGTTTTCTTTTAACAGGAATTCTAGGTTCGTCCTGTGAGGACGAATATTTTAAGTGGTGTTCTTTTAACATACTATATGACATTTATTTTGGTCTAGAATAATTATGACCTTTTATTTTGTTTGGTGACCAGGGTGTTAGTCACTAGAATTGGTTGGTCTAGAATCATTAATTCGATTGATTGTGAGTCTCAGTTGCCTCTAGTTATGATTTCCATTTTTATGGTGTGTGAAACACTTCATTTCATGACCGTAGCTTTTGCTGAAATACTTTCGTTACATTTGCAAATAAAGTCTAGTTTTGTATCTCGGCATTTTATTCCAGTAGGCCTTTGTCTGAGGATAGATACCGGGAGAGGAGTCAACGAGAGAGAAAGAAAGTGCTGACCCAATGCTGGCCATTGCTACCGGGGGATCTCAGGGATGTAAGATGATATGACGCTGTTCTTAAAACAGATGTAATAAGAGATTATGACCCTATCTGACCTTGTTCTAGGGCATAACAATTAAATACATACATACAATATATCTCTCAACCACATCTATGTACTACTTTGCAACTCATATTCATAGTCATGCCTACAAAGGAGAATGGTCACTCAGAACACTATCATTGTTTCTATAATCATTTGGAAACATAATAATCTTTGATAACGCTTTTGACCAGGACAGTAACTAACACGCTCAACATAAGCCTAGCCACGAAATGAAAATAATTATGCAAGGCATTTTACGAAATATCCCCGCAGATGTCATTCACCTCTAGTATCGGTAATCTTATGAACAAGCATGTGACTTGCCAAGAAACAGTATAAATGCTGAGTGATGATGAATGATGTAAGTCTGCACAAAGTAGTCTTAAAGTAATACAATTAAGGGAAAGTCTACCCGATTCTTTGTCCAAATTCATCCTAAACTCTAAGGAAGGAAGCGACTGTGAATCGCAGAAATAACAAGAACACTAAACAAAGGGGATAACAAAGACGATACCTCTACTACAAGGCCACTAAGCAATTAATAGACCAAGAGATTATCAAATAGAACACCCGAGTAATCGGCGTCTTCTGCTTTTCCTTTCACGAATACTAAGAAGTTGCAAATACATATGTGACAATAATGAACAAAAAATATATTCAGCAAGATTAGTTAATCACCTAGGGGACGTCATTCAGTGAATGCATATGACCGCATTTATCCAAATTCATTTATCCGTTGTCATGATAACTTGTTAAAATACAAAAACAATGAGGCACATGAAAAGCATCAACAACTCGACCATATAAAACGATGAAAACAGGATTAAAAACACCAAGAAAAATTAACAGGGTGTGACGCAACATACGTAAATTTTCACAAAAATACCACAGCAGCCCATTCGGCAGTTTTGACAAATGTTTGCTTCGATAACCAAATTGCTGAAAACTTTGCAAATCATGGGAGAAGGATGGAACATCAAGGATCCCTGGTAATTTCAGGAGGCAATCTAATTACTCAAAACAACAAAAGTTCCGAATAGTACACATGAGAAAAATACAACCCACTAATCAGTTGAAGCTAACACAAACTCATTAACGAACTTCCCTTCTCTTTTGGGGGTGAGACGAGAAGGCACGGATGGGGAAAAAGCACCCCTAGTACTGGTTTTTATTGTTCCGTCGGAATCTACAAAAAGGGCTCTACAGAGGTATGAGACAAGATCCAGTCTTGGAATAGCAACCCTATTACATGAAAATATTTTATCAATCCAGCGCCCTATCACCAAATTTAACTCTTTTCAAGCGTAAATATTAAGAATATCCTAATCACACCTTACGAGACTAATGTTTACGGACTAAAATTTACAGCTTCAATTGCTTCGGGTCAGTACTGATTTTTCATTTCCTTGTTATGGTTGCATTTCAATTTTGAAAGGACGCACAGCTTTACTTTTATAAAAAAAAAAAGATATATATTTAAAAAATCTAATAGAGAGAGAGAGAGAGAGAGAGAGAGAGAGAGAGAGAGAGAGAGAGAGAGAGAGAGAGAGAGAGAGAGAATATTACGAGTGGTTTTACCTCTGTGGAATGAGGTTTGCCTTGTCGAAGCACTACTGATTTTAATTATGCGATGGCATAAATTCTGACGTGATTCTGACTACACAAGTTTGCTGATTATTTTTTCCCGTAACAGCCAAGTACCAGATTCATGGCTTTACTCAACAAAGCCATGCGTGGGAATCGAACGCAGGTTCCTTGCTTATGAGACGGGAGTAGTGCCTGCGCCACGGGGAAGAAAGAGACAAGAGGAAGAGGGAGGGGATATGGTATTTCGTCCTCAAGGTCAGCGACAACGTTCCACACCTTCTTACTTCAAAAGTTAAGTGAGAACAGTGTTCTAATTTAACTGTTTTCAGTATTATGATTTAAGAAGATTCCAAAATACTGCTGGTGGGCCTGTTCTTAGCAAAAAAAAAAAAAAAAAAAAAAAAAAAAATCACAACCGCAAGCCGTTACAAGGCAAAAAAAAAAAATATATTTAATCTTGAAAGTTTTCAAATGTTAGAATGACCAATTTTACATTGTAACAGCATGTCAAATCTTTTACACTCATTATTCTGCGGTGAAATTTTCTTCAGTTACATATTACAATAAGAAATAAAAGCAACGTGTTGAAGTCAGCCCTCCAGTCTCCTAAACTAGTAGCTAAATTTCAGTTTTCTAATAAACAGCAGTGTGAAAAAAATTCCCTCACCTTCCAAAGTGTCGATCACTGAAATTTGGGAGACATACCTGAAACAAAACAAATAAGTGAGATGACAAAGCGCTCGTATCAGAGTTGTACATTCGAGATAATTAACATGAGACACTAACAATACTAAAATAATCTAATCATCACTTCAAAGATCTCAAATCAATGTAACTTCCTTCACTAAGTTATGTACAACTTGGAGATTCTGGGGATGTTTAGTGGGTATAATTACATAAGCATCAAGGATATAAACTATTTTCTTTATAATGATATGGAAACATCTCAACCTACAATGATATCCCTGACATATATCCTACCTATCCACCTTTCTTGCTATGCAACAGACAATAACGAGAAATAAAAAAACAGGAAGGAGTTAATTAAAGAAAAATAAACCCTAAATGACTTAGCAGCCTCAGTGATCATAATCATTGTGACAAGTCTGTAAGAATTAATCACTGTTACTATAATTTCTGCCAGGATGGATTTGGAATCCTCTTCAAGTGAAATGGTCTATGAAGAACAAAAAAAATTAATGGTAGAAGAACTTTTATGGCAATTACATGTAAATTGTTTTAATAAACAGTATAAGAGTCAGGTTCTGTAAAATATTAAATAAACAATAATGAATATTACTCTTTGTAATTCTTAGAAACGAAGTTTTCAAATCGATTTACAGCCTAAGAACACATACCACATAATTAATTTTAAACAAATGTTGGCTAGACAGTTCCGCCGATATTATAAAAACATATGCTGTAAATTCAAAGACTGAACTCACGTACAGTTTCGATAATATTGAAGGGTCTTTGTTCATTATAAATGTCCATTTAAGCTTTTCATTACTAACTGCATAATCTTGGTATTTAGCATTATTGTTAGTACCCAGAACCCAAATCACCGTCACTTTTTTAGTTCCTTTTATCATTGATATTGTTTTACTACCAATTTGTACTTGGTATACTTGCTAACCAAGTACAGGTTTACTTACATAATACCGGCCAATATGTTACTAAAATTAGTAAGAAGAGATTGAGGAAAATGTTATTCTTCATTTGAGCCCTGGTTGGGTCTCATGAAGCGAACCCTTAGTAGATGCTCTTTGTTCTCTTTCTTGCTTGTTCTCTTGTGTCTTCTCACACAAAATGAAAATAACATCATGCTTTGCATTTTTATACACTTTTATTTAGCTCCCAGTAACTCAGAATTGGTTGAAGTGAATAGCTCTTCGGATTTTTCATACCTTCTTTGACTCGGTAGACTAAGTTAATAACTCGACGGATTTTTCAAACCTTCTTTGGCTCTAAAGGATATTATAGAATATCACATTCAATTCCGGTAGCTACAATCATAAATCGGTTACAATTTCTGTCAAGACTAAGGTAGATGAGGATAAAGTTAGGGCAATTATAGTTTTCCCTACTCCCAAGAATGAGAAACAGATTCAGTCTTTCTTGAGCATGGCTGGATTTTTTTCAGGTTTGTTTTTTCTACTTTGGAGTCTCATTTGACAGATGTCCTGAGGGATGATGAGCAGTTTGTGTGAGGTGATGGACATTTGTCAGCTTTTAGAATACTGAGGATGCTTTATATAATCCCCAAGTGTTCGGTTTCCTGGGTTGAGAGTTTTTCACTTTGGTGACAGATGCCAGTCATGATGGTTGGGAGCTTAGTCTAGTGCAGAATTTGATGCAAGACTCCATCCACGATTACATTTTACAGTAGGAAGTTTTAAGGCTTGGGTAGTATTAGTGGTTCGGCTATGGTCAGTAACATAAGGAGGTCTTTGCCATAGTGTCTGAGATTTAGTAGTTCATTTTTAAGATGTTATTGATGGGCAATCAAATAAGGTTCTTTCAGTCATGTTGCCACGAGTTGGATCTTTTCAATAAGAGAGAGGTGTGTTTCCTAAAAGACCTAGTTGGTATTTGACAATCAAGGGATTTTGATGCCTTGGCTGGGTATATGGGGTAGACATAATGTTAGCGGACATATGATAGAGTTTTCTGATCTGGATGGTTCCTTATGTATTTTATGTATCTGGAGATTGCATAGACTGGGATATTAGTTTAATAGAATCTAATCAGGATGAGGATAAGGCTTTGGCAGATGCAAAATAGTGTCTTAGAGGGGAATTAGTTAGGAAGGGTTATAAGTTGCCTTTTCCAGATCTTGAATTAGAGGGTAATTTGTTAGTTAGGGAGATTAAATACAGTCTGAGAAATACTGAGGGTAAGGGTGATACGACACAAATAGTTGTCCCTAGGAGTTTAGTACCTACGGCTCTGGATATTGTTCATTGTAGATCTGGCAGTCCGCATTTGGGTATTGAGAAGACATATTAGAATATAAGGGGACAATTCTTTTGGAATAATATCCTTGCATCAGTGGAAGACTTTGTGAGGAGGGTTGTTCGGTTTGTAACAGTGTAAGCCATCGAGGGTCATTTCTTGTAAATTGGGTTCGTTTCCTACTCCCAGTAGACCGTTTTCTGTGTCCATTTTGACATACTCTACAATTTCTGTGAATCTAGTTATGGCCATAGGCAACTGTTGGTGGTGTTGATAAATTAAATAGGTTTGTAAATTTTTCCTTTGAAGCATAAAACAGTGGAGGAGGTGGCAGTCTCATTCTTTAATGGATATATTTGTCATTAAGGGTTCCTGGTGCTGAATTTACAGATAATGGAGAGAACTTTGACAAGACCTTAGAGAGTGTCTTTAGGGGATGTAATGGGCATTAGGAAAAGTCACTGGTATTCCTATAGACCAGAAACTAATGGGTTATGTGAAGGGCCAATATGAAGGGTAATTGAGGCTCTCAGAATTACTGTGGAGGCCAATGATTAGCAAAGTGGGATCGATATATTCACAAGTTCAGCATACCATCAATTCTATGGTTAGTGATACCATTGAATGTCTCCCATGAAAGGAGCTATTTTGGCTACAACGTAAGGGCATGTTTGATTTACTACCTATTCCATCTGGTGATGATACACTTAAATTGCCGATCGCTACTGCTAAGGAGAGATGTGAGCATCTTGCTGAGAATCTTGAGTTAAAACTCAGGATATGGTTGACAGGAGCAATTCAAAGCCAGATAGACTTAAAGTTGTTGTGGGAGATGGAGTTTTTGTGAAAATAGATGTTAGGAATCAGTTAAATTATAAACTAGGTCGTAAATCTGAGGGTCCTTTTCGGATTGTAAAATTAAAGAAAGGGAATCGATTTGTTGTTTAGGATGAAAATACAAGAGTGTCTCGGCTGACACATATCTAAAATTAAAAAGACTGGTTAATGGGAATCTTGTGGGTTAATTCTTGTGATGTACTGTTGCTTCTCATCATTGTTTTCTCTATTTTGTTTTTTTAATGCAGTATTTTTTTTTCTTTTTTTACTTGGGAGGACGTCTGTGTCTGTAGAGTTAAGCAAACCTTTAATAGTCTGAGTTCAGTTTTTCTTTTGCTGTTTTTTTTTTTTTTCTGCGTAAGTGCAGCGGTTTGGAGTAGTTATTTTTTTGTGTGTTGGATTAATGTCTGAGAGGGGAAAACTTAGTTACATTAGGTGCAAAATACCATAGAGTTTTATAGATACTTTGGTTTCCTTTTTTTTGGGGGGGGTGTCTGATAACTTTTTTTTTTTTCTAAATACTGAATTTCGTTTGCTCATGGCTTTTGGGGTCATGGCATAGACTAATTCTGTAGTGAGGTTAGGCCCAGGTATTATTATAGTAGAAGACTATGATGTGCAGTTGTCATTTGACATGGTAACTTTGAGTATAGAGTTTGAGGGTGTAGGTTCGGCAAGGGATGAGCTTGAAGCATCCCAGAATAAAGTTCAGTTGCTTGGGAATTTATTGGGTGAGATGAATACTGGATGGAATCTATCTGATCCATTGCAGGGTTGGTTAACCGAACTTAACATGGCTTCCAAATTTAGGTTTTTTTGACTTCTCAGGTTTCTTCTAGAAGGAGTAAGAGGGCTGCGCCATTGTTTAATTGGAGCCATTCTGGTCATAGGAATGCTTGCTAGTATGCCAATTGCTAATTTGGTGAAAATTGAACAGGTATCGGCAAAATTAGCTAGTCAAGTAAAACTTTGATGACATTATGAGATAGCAATGAGAAATTACGAGAGGGTTTTGAGACATTAAGGATGTGTTTAAATGGGTTATTGGTCACAGTTGATAGGATGGACTTAGATGTTACGATAGTTTTATATTCTTGTCAAACTACCTTGCTGAATATTGAAAAAGAAGCGGAATTCGTATTATTGTAAATTCAAATACAGGTTAAGACAGTGGTTGCTGCTTCTAAGGGACTAATTTTTGGAGATATTTTACCTCTTGGGTCTTTAGAATTTACTTTGATGAATGCAGCATATCGGTATGGTTCACAGGTAATTTTTACTAGAAGAATTTGTATTGTTATTATGGGATTTTGAAAGTAAGAGTGCCTGATAGGGGGTTGCTTGTGGAAATTTCTGTTAGTAACAGAAATCGTTTCACTGAATTATATCGTCGACCTTTCCTAAAGTGGTTTTAATGGTTCAGTAATAGTATGCGATAGTGAGAGACTATGTACCTTTTCGAGGACCAGTTTCAATCCTTGGCTGTTAATTGTAGTCAGGGCGCATTTTAGTTCATGATAGATATATTTGTGACAGTAGTATCTTTACACTCATAAATGTTGACTGGCTATGATGTGAGAAGATGCTAGTACATAACCACACTCCTTCTGACTGTGATTTTCAAACATTCCAACATGAGTATAAGGTGGTCTCTATGAAGACTCTCAACGTGGTGTTCTGCAAAATAAGTCAGAAATCCATCTGGTGCCATAATTCATTGGATACGTTCCTTCTGCGAGGATCCTGCCTCTTCGATGCAGCGTATAGGCTGGTCGTGCTGAAGTTTCGAGTCCTGGGGGAGAATGTCTACAACTCTACTAATCGTATCTTCATGCAGCATCTCCATGGGGAACATGAAGTTGTTCCAGTGCTGCCTTTAAGGGGAGTGATCACCACAATTCCACCTCTTCCTCCAATGCTGGAAGATGACCCTTACCCCATGCCAAATCATTACCTCCTCATCGCTACTTTATCGGTGATTGGGGCCTTTGTCGTTGTACTCTTTGTGAAGTGGGGCATTTCTTGCATACAAAAACTTTGTGTGAGTAAACCCACATCCGAAGAGAAGCCTGCCAGGGGTGTGGCTGTCCATTTAGTGCACGAATTTGGCAATTAATGATTTCTATTTCCCTAGTACGGGGGGTGGCACTTCTTTGTGGTGGCCGAGCATCCAAAAAGCCCATGGATCACAGATATTTTATGAATTACATTACACAGAAGATTTTTGATTATTAAGTGTGGCTAAAGGCACTGTGAAGAACCTTGAGAGAATGTTTAGCTGGTGTCTGGCGTGCATCCTGATTAGTAAAGCTGTGTACGTGTCAGGTGCGTCAGATATTCTTGAGAGGTGAGAACATCCCTGCCCAGCGACAAGACTTTGTAAGTTTGTTCACCGGAAATATCCAGGTTCTGGAGAATTTGTCCATATATGTGTGTTTTTTTTTGGGGGGTGGAGCCCTAGGGTGTGAAGGGATTAGTTATTAGACAAAATGTCATTCATAGATTAACACTGAATATTAATAGAAGTCCTCAGTGAAGGCTCTGTGGTTCGAGACCTGTCGATTAAGATAATGAACATTGCTGGTTGGAGGTAGGAAACATTTTTGATTTCCCAAACTGTAAATTGTTCCTTTCATTTTACATATATCTCACTTGTGACAAGCATTTTCTTCATTGTGGGTACTTTATAAGTAACATGGGAGATATTCCCATTTCTTTATTTTTATACATTTGTTTAACAAGGGTTTTATTTGACTTCTTCAGATGTTTCGCTGAGGAAGAGGTTAAGTTGTACTCATTGGGAATGTACTGGACTTTGATATATTTTGACCTATTGTAGGGAAACTATTTAGAAAAAAAATAATTAGTTGAATATGGTGGACTGTCATATGTTTGATCATTGGGTGAACATTAGTATTCAATTTTATTTCATCTCTTGTTTCTTGCAATCCAGTTATGTTAGATTATTGTCAAATAAATTATTTTGGGTTATGCTTGTTTTTGACCTGAGAGAGAGAGAGAGAGAGAGAGAGAGAGAGAGAGAGAGAGAGAGAGAGAGAGAGAGAGAAATAAGTGTGGGTATGTGTGAATGTATGAAGCCAGTAGCCACTTAGATGCATTCACTATAGAACTACGATTAGAGGGGACTTCTTCACTGGTAGCAAAGGTAAGCAATAGGATTTATTCTGAATGAGTTTCTTCTCTGTATGTATGTTTATCTATTTATTTTTTTCTCTATCTTTTGTAATACTCAATGCAAGTACAGTAGTTTTGTTTTTAGCTTCCTGCTGGGTAGGTCTGGTTTGTGTTTCACCAGCGTTTAAGATATGTATGTTTTAGTCATATGTATGTATATATATATATATATATATATATATATATATATATATATATATATATATATATATATATATATATATGCTATATATATATATATATACCTATATATATATATATATATAATATATATATAACTGAATTACGAAAATATGGAACATGATGAATATATGAATAAAGATAAAATCCATGATGAAATGGAAACACTGGAGGTGCTGCGAGGCCTTTCGACGCTAGTCCTTTGCCGCTTAGCAGACTGAAGAAATATAAAAGTATGTTTTACAAAGAAAGCTCATATAAATGACAGATAAGGGTTATAAGGAAACATATGTACCTGGAATCAACACAATTGAAAAATTAAGTAGAACTGCCAAAACAAGTTAAATATTTAAGAGGTTTTATAAAGGATTAGGATCAATCGTTCAGGAGCAGGGACAGGACAATTAAAGATTATACAGGTTCGTGACTGACCTAAAAAATTTTTGTACAATACAGTAATTCTCTTTTTTTTGTAAACAATAATAACTTTTTGCAAGATGAACATTTTTACAAATAAAAAAATTATATTAAACATACGGATATATAGAAAATATATATCAAGTAGCTAACGTGTAATTAAGTCAGTGATTTTATCTTTAGGTCATTCTTGAACATTTTTTTCCAATACAGGGTCCAAATAATACATGCCAGGACTAAGATTAAAATTACAACTGGAAGTAAGCTGGATAATAGCGGACTCCAAGATTTCTTGAAGAAATCTTTCTCTGCAATCACTGAACTTTCATCTCCCTGTGAGACTTTCACTTAAATGAATGAATATAGCATTGGATGCTTGTCAGTTTCACTGAATACTTATGTTGCTTGATACATGCATCTAAAATCTTCACTAGATTGGCCAATATAAAAAGAGGCAATCCAAGCATATATTATGTTGTTGTGTTTTCTTTAGGAGCTATTTTTATTAACATTCTTTTCAGGGTGTTATTATAAAGAAAAAAACAAGATTTACATTAAAGGTTTTAACAATGATTTTATGTTTTCAAAACCACTAAAATAAGGCAAGCTAAGAATGTTCTTAGGGTTTCTTTCTTCATGTTACTTTCACTATAAAACTTTTTGTGGGCTTTGTTATAACACATATCTAGTATATGTGAAGGATAACATAAATCTGTCCCTATTTTTCTTATGTATTCAGTTTCTTTATCCAAATACTGAGGGACTGACAATGCGCAAGGCTCGTAAAAAACATAGAGGAAAAAAATTGATATTTTGATGTTGAGGTGATGGCTTGAATAAAAATGGACATAAGTTAAGTTGTTGGTTGGTTTCCTATAAATACTGAATTTATACTGAAATGGTTCTCTATGTATCAAAACATCTAAGAAAGGGAGGCAATTGTCTTTTTCTGATTTTAACATAAACTTAATGGAAGGTACCTGGTTATTCAAATTACAGAGTAAATTATTTACATCAATACCAGCAGGCAAAACAGCAAATATATCGTCAACATACCTATACACTTTAAAAGAGTATAAATGATATTAGGTATATATTTTTTCAAAATTCCATGTACAAAGTTTGAGAGGAGTGGGGATAAGGGTTGTCCATTGCCATACCAAATATTTGTTGGTAAAATGCACCATTGAATATAAAATTACAATCACAAATGCACAACCTAGTTAGAAAATGATATGACTTACGGGTGAGGTAATTCGTGATGGATTAATTCATTTACTAAGATACTCTAAATGGAATCTATAGGGACTTTAGTGAAAGGAACAAACATCAAAACTAACAGAATCTATCAGTGGGGCAAAAAGTGATTTTGTTTAATTTATCAACTAAATCTAGACAATTATATACGTGAGAATCTGAGATAGTTCCAAATAACGGAACAAAGTGTCCTTCTTGGATTTTATCTTCATATTTATATATATATATATATATATATATATATATATATATATATATATATATATATATATATATATATATATATATATAAATTTTTATCACACCGTGATTTATATACAATCATAAAGCTACAAATGTAAGCTTAATATCGAAATTCACCCAACCTCGGTATATCTCCCGTTGGAGAATTGTTGCGAAGGAATTTATAAGTGATAAATGAATTGGAATCGTGGGGACACGAACCCCGACGAAAGCCTATTCAGCGACTCCAGTTGACGTAAACCATTGAGCCATCAAGAGGTAATAAGTCTTTTGCCGAGATGTCGTACTGCTTTTACCCGTCGTGAGCAGGAAAATGTACTAGCCTCGACAATGACCCACCTCCGCCATGATAGTTCATTGGTACGTTTGGAACCGCGCAGCTCTTATTATGAAATTTTATCACCACGTGATTTATATACAATCATGAAGCTACAAATGTCGTATATCTCCTTAATATCGAAATTCAAGCCTATTCACCTCGGTATATTTCCGTTGGAATCTTCGTACTGCTTTTACCCGTGTCGGGAAAACCACTAGCCTCGGCAATGACCTACCTCCGCCGATGATTCATATAAGTGATAAATGATTTATATACAATCATGACTACAAATCGCTTAATAGGGGACGCTACCTCGGTAATCTCCATTGTCGCGAAAGTGATAAATATGGAATCGTGAGGACGACTATTCAGTTGACGTAAACCATTGAGCCATCAAGAGAGGTAATAAGTCTTTTCGAGATGTCATTTTCACTTTACCCGCTGAGCGAGAATGTACTAGCCTTGACCACCTCCCGCCTCACGACCGGGTAAAAGCGTGATTTATATACAATCATGAAGCATCTCGAAATTACGCTACCTCGGTATATTTCCGTTGGAGAACCGAGGAATTTATAAGTGATAAATGAATTGGAATCATTCTTGTAAAGCCTATTCAGCGACTCCGGATTGGCGTTTGCGTCAGTACATTTCCCGCTCACGGAGTAAAAGCGAATTGCGACATCTGCGGCGAGACTGTGCCGCACTCTTGGTGATCGTGGTTTTCTTGTCCTCGCTGAATAGCATCGGGTTCGTCCCACGATCAGGCTCATTGTCGACTATCATTCTCAATTTATACCGAAAGTAATTTCTCTTGGAAATCAGGTGTTGATAAAAAATTTAACCAAGCTGTGTGTTCAAGCTCAACATTTCTGGCGGAGGTGAGTCAGCGCCGAACTGGTACATTTCCTTTCACGGCGATGCTTTGTCATTCCTCTCAACAAAGACATTACCTATTTGATAACTCAATGAACCGTCAAACGGAGATAAGCTGAATCATGATACCAATTCTATATATATATATATATAGGTATATATATATATATATATATATATATATATATATATATATATATATATATATATATGATTATTATCACTTTGTACATGATTCATTTTATCTCACGTTGCCACAGGTGTGAAAAATAAGAGACAGGGTGTAGGTCTTCCCTAGTTCGACTTTATTTCAAGCCATTGACGAAGGACTGATACAGAGTATAAGAAGTCACAAGTATATATACTGCAGGAACAGTACTGATGAACATTTACCAAGTGTTAGAGACTACGTATCCACCCAGCGGCCGGTGTCGAGGTAGGAGTGGCCTTCAAAACGCAATTGGCTAAAAAATCACAATATACTCTCAGGGGGCAATTACTGATAAACATACCGACCATAGGAGACCTCAGATCCACACCTGACAGGTGTCAGGGAGGCTGAGTTTGGTTGTCAGGGGAGTTCTTGATAAGTACATTTTTCATTGTTTTATTGTTCTTAAATTTGACACTAATACCAAAATTCTTAAGAAGATAGGGGTTATCTTTCATATTACTATTATAAGGCAGTACAAGCAAATTTTTTGTGTTGTAAGGTTCTTTTTGGTTTTGATACAGTCTTTTTTGCTGCGTCAAATACACTCTTTAATACACTGTCAGGATATTTCAATTTCTTGCCTGCATTCCTAATCTTATCTATTTCCTCATCAATATATACCCGTAATGCTCTTAAAACCATTGATGAAAACACTGATTTCTTAACCTTATTGCTTTGTCCGGAATAGAAATGCACATAAGAAGAAATATTAGTGGGTTTTCTCCACACACTAATGTATATTTAAACCCACTACTATTTCTTCGTATGAGGACATCCAAAAAGGGTAAGCATCCATCATTTTCCATTTGCATAGAGAATTTAATTGATAGTACTAATTGATTTAACTTAGCAAAAAAGTTATTTACATCTTGGTTCTCTGGCCATACACAAATTATGTCGTCAACATACCTTAACAATGTTACATTGCGTGGGATTATGTTGCTTAATATTTTCTTTTCAAAAACTTCCACATATAAGTTACTTAACACTGGGGATATAAGGTTTCCTATTGCCATACCAAAATTTTGTGAGTAAAGTTTACCATTAAATTAAAATTTATATTCTTTCGCACATAATTTAGTCAGTTGAGTTAAAGTACTTTTTGAAAATGGGATATTCAGCTGTGTGCTCTCTAATAATTCAGATAAAAACTCCATCGGCTCATCAATTAGCACCTTTGTGAACAGTCACACTACATCAAAACTTACAAGTCTGGATTCACTATTGACCTGTACACTATTTAGTTTGTTTATCAGGTCCACATTATTCGTGACATTAGCATTTGAGATGGTACCTACTAATGGGTTGAAGTATCTACTAGGTACTTCGCTAGCTTACAAGATGCG
>NC_089742.1:265731-266936 GCF_040412425.1 Macrobrachium rosenbergii | reverse complement strand
AGAAGGTGACTCGAACTGTTGGTTTTCTCAAACCTACGGCAAAATTGAAGGGCGCGGTCGTGTCATTTGATCAAGAAGAATCTGTAAGCAATATCCAAGATGGTATCTACAGAACGAGCAGTACATTAACTTGGCCACTGAAGATTATCTTAAAGTTCATAATTCTTTTTTAAGAGGAGCTTTTTACTCTGAATGAAATCTCCTTTTCCACCTATTTTGTAACAAAACATAAACCCCTAGTGCCAAAATTATAAAACAAAATATAAGTACAGTCTTCTCCTCCAAGGGATTTGTAACCTCATTAAATGCTGTTGCACACGTGACCTCTGTTATTTGGTAACAAAATATCTGTAATTTCCTATATCTCTTCTTATCCTCAAGGCTAAAACTTTGAAGGAAAAGGTACCAGTCACTGCTGTGGTGTTCCATTAAATGTTTAATACCATAACATCATGGCTATCATCAGGGCAACACTAGTTCTACAGTGAAATTACATTCAAATTCCATTAGTAATTTCTGCATTTTTCTTGAATTGCTGTCTTTAATCTATCATTTTTTATTTTTTACTTTACTGACCTTCATATATGAGTGTCGTTTCGTTGCAGAAGTAGTGTAACCCTGCTGACAGGTGTGAGGTAATGGCTGAAATAGCTGTCAGTACAAGATAATATATGGAGTAACTAGAAATGAGCTGCATCTTTTCCTTCACAGTTATAGCACTAAGGATAAGAGGAGATAAAAAGAAATTATACACGTGTTGTCCTCGAATAAGAGAGGTCACATGGGCAACATGGGAAAATGATAACATTCTTGTTGTCATGCGGTGTCAAAGGTACCAAATGGCCAATGGAATGAGGTTTGCAGCCTCATATCGTTCTCATAGCAAAACTGAGAAAAGATAAGTAGGCTTACTTTTTAACAAGAACTATCTCCTGTTAAGAGAAGAAGCTCAATACACACACACACACACACACACACACACATATATATTACTAAACTCTGACATGTTTGTTTATTTGTTTGTTTGTTTGCACCCCAGAAGGTAAACAGGGCTGGTGCTGCCGGTAGACTTTTGCTGACTATTATTAGTAGAGTTAATTTAGCTGTGGATATGGGTATGGGTATGGTACAGATATGTGTATGGTATGGATATGGGTATGGGAATGGTCTGGTATGGATATAGGTATGGTTATGGGTATGGGTAT
>NC_089742.1:253231-263231 GCF_040412425.1 Macrobrachium rosenbergii | reverse complement strand
AATTTGCTCAATTGAAAATGGAAAAATAAACCACCACTGTAGTTAGCACTATTATTGCTGCTGTTTCTTCTTTTCATTATTATCGGTATTACACAGGATTAGAGCTGAAACTACATCCTTGGACTCACAAGTGCATGATAAAATCATAGAAATAAAGATTAAAAGAAAATTCCCACACAAAAGACACCTATAACATTTTTGTTTTTTTTAATTTTAATGTCTATGTTTTACTCCATTTGATTTTTGGAAGAATTTTGAGGAACAAATGCTTCCCAAAACGTGTACAAAATGTTCTAAAATATATTGATAGATAGATACACAGATGGATAGACAGATAACACAACGAGTATGAATATTGCAGCAACTGAAGTTAGGGTCTTGATGCATAGACGAATAAATACTCAATTACCTGATCGCACGCGATCACAAATTCTCACAACATCATAAATATGACGTGGACTTTCTGGTGGCAAAGGACGTAAGGCTCTAACAGGGCAACGCAAAACGGGATTTTGGACTTGAGTGGTTTGCGCAATAGACAATAAGCTGATATACGGGCCAAGTTTATGAATAATTTTGGAAGAACGTAGATTTATCTTGTTTAAGTTAATCACGTTTCACTTACTGCGTCGACAAGTTCTTGGATTTCGCTCCAAAAGATTCAGTTTACGCATACCATTAGCGATGAATTTTTTATTTCTATTTCCTGCCTATCAACGTACAATATGTGTACACATAAATTTATATATATGAATATACAGAAATATTTATGGTGCATAACTACATATTCACTATATATATATATATATATATATATATATATATATATATATATATATATATATGAAATTTTTATTATATACATACAAATGTAAGCAATATCGAAATTCACGCTACCTCGGTATATCTCCGTTGGAGAATTGTCGAAGGGGAATTTATATAAGTGATAAATGAATTGGAATCGTGGGACACGCGACGAAAGCCTATTCACGACTCCAGTTGACGTAAACCATTGAGCCATCAAGAGGTATAAAGTCTTTTGCCGAGATGTCGTACTGTTTTTACACCGTCGTGAGCGGGAAAGTACGCTAGCCTCGACCAATGACCCTCCGCCATGACAGTTCATTGGTACGTTTGGAACACGCAGCTCTTGTTATGAAATTTTTATCACACCGTGATTTATATACAATCATGAAGCTACAAATGTCGCAATATCGAAATTCACGCTACCTCGGTATATCTCCGTTGGAGAATTGTCCGAAGGGGAATTTATATAAGTGATAAATGAATTGGAATCGTGGGACACGAACCGCGCCAAGCCTATTCAGCGACTCCAGTTGACGTAAACCATTGAGCCATCAAAGAGAGGTATAAGTCTTTTGCCGAGATGTCATGCTGCTTTTACCCGTCGTGAGCGGGAAAGTGTACTAGCCTCGACAATGACCCACCTCCGCCATGACAGTTCATTGGTACGTTTGGAAACACGCAGCTCTTGTTATGAAATTTTATCACAATCGTGATTTATATACAATCATGAAGCTACAAATGTCGCTTTAATATCGAAATTCACGCTACCTGGTATATCTCCGTTGGAGAATTGTCGCGAAGAATTTATATAAGTGATAAATGAATTGGAATCGTGGGGACACGAACCCGCGACGAAAGCCTATTCAGCGACTCAGTTGGCGTAAACCATTGAGCCATCAAGAGAGGTATAAGTCTTTTGCCGAGATGTCGTACTGCTTTTACCGTCGTGAGCGGGGAAAGTGTACTAGCCTCGACAATGACCCACCTCCGCCATGACAGTTCATTGGTACGTTTGGAACACGCAGCTCTTGTTATGAAATTTTTATCACACCGTGATTTATATACAATCATGAAGCTACAAATGTCGCTTAATATCGAAATTCACGCTACCTCGGGTATATCTCCGTTGGAGAATTGTCGCTTGAAGGGGGAATTTATATAAGTGATAAATGAATTGGAATCGTGGGGACACGAACCCGCGCAAGCCTATTCAGCGACTCCAGTTGGCGTAAACCATTGAGCCATCAAAGAGAGGTATAAGTCTTTTGCCGAGATGTCGTACTGCTTTTACCCGTCGTGGCGGGGAAAGTGTACTAAGCCTCGACAATGACCCACCTCCGCCATGACAGTTCATTGGTACGTTTGGACACGCAGCTCTTGTTATGAAATTTTTATCACACCGTGATTTATATACAATCATGAAGCTACAAATGTCGCAATATCGAAAATCCACGCTACCTCGGTATATCTCCGTTGGAGAATTGTCGCCGAAGGGAATTTATATAAGTGATAAATGAATTGGAATCGTGGGGACACGAACCCGCTGAAAGCCTATTCAGCGACTCCAGTTGGCGTAAACCATTGAGCCATCAAGAGAGGTATAAGTCTTTTGCCGAGATGTCGTACTGCTTTTACCCGTCGTGGGAGGAAAGTGTACTAACCTCGACAATGACCCACCTCCGCCATGACAGTTCATTGGTACGTTTGGAACACTGCCACTCTTGTTATGAAATTTTATCACACCGTGATTTATATACAATCATGAAGCTACAAATGTCGCTTAATATCGAAATTCACGCTACCTCGGTATATCTCCCGTTTGGAGAATTGTCGCGAAGAATTTATATAAGTGATAAATGGTGGAATCGTGGGGACACAAACCGCGCGGAAAGCCTATTCAGCGACTCCAGTTGGCGTAAACCATTGAGCCATCAAGAGAGGTATAAGTCTTTGCCGAGATGTCGTACTGCTTTTACCCGTCGTGAGCGGGGAAAGTGTACTAGCCTCGACAATGACCCACCTCCGCCATGACAGTTCATTGGTACGTTTGGACCACGCCTGCAGCTCTTGTTATGAAATTTTTATCACACCGTGATTTATATACAATCATGAAGCTACAAATGTCGTCGCTAGTAATATCGAAATTCACGCTACCTCGGTATATCTCCGTTGGAGAATTGTCGCCGAAGGGGAATTTATATAAGTGATAAATGAATTCTGGAATCGTGTAGGGACACGAAACCGCGACAGCCTATTCAGCGACTCAGTTACAACGTAAACCATTGAGCCATCATGGAGAGGTATAAGTCTTTTGTCGAGATGTCGTACTGCTTTTTCCCCGCGTCGACGGTAAAAGTGTACTAACCTCGACAAAGACCCACCTCTTGATGACAGTTCAATGGTTTACGTTTGGAATAGGGTTTCACAGCTGGTTCGTTATGAAATTTTTTATCACTATATAAATTTATATACAATCACAATTCTCCAACGGGGAGCCCAACTCAATTCAGGTAGCGTGGAATCCGTTCGATATTAAGCGAACATTTTGTAGCTTGATGATTGTATATAAATCACGGTGTGATAAAAATTTCATAACAAGAGCTGCGTGTTCCAAACGTACCAATGAACTGTCATGGCGGAGGTGGGTCATTGTCGAGGCTAGTACACTTTCCCCGCTCACGACGGGTAAAAGCAGTATCGACATCTCGGCAAAAGACTTATATTCTCTCTTGATGGCTCAATGGTTTACGCCAA
This sequence comes from Macrobrachium rosenbergii, assembly GCF_040412425.1. Classification (NCBI taxonomy): domain Eukaryota; kingdom Metazoa; phylum Arthropoda; class Malacostraca; order Decapoda; family Palaemonidae; genus Macrobrachium; species Macrobrachium rosenbergii. The sequence continues at coordinate 259,670 of NC_089742.1, read as the reverse complement.
CTGGAGTCGCTGAATAGGCTTTTCGTCGCTGGTTCGTGTCCCCACGATTCCAATTCATTTATCACTTATATAAATTCTCTTCTGGCGACAATTCTCCAACGGAGATATACCGAGGTAGCGTGGATTTCGGATATTAAGCGACATTTGTAGCTTCATGATTGTATATAAATCACGGTGTGATAAAATTTCATAACAAGAGCTGCGTGTTCCAAACGTACCAATGAACTGTCATGGGCGGAGGTGGGTCATTGTGAGGTTAGTACACTTTCCCGCCACGACGTGGTAAAAGCAGTACGACATCTCGGCAAAAGACTTATACCTCTTGATGGCTCAATGGTTTACGTCAACTGGAGTCGCTGAACAGGCTGTCGCGGGTTCGTGGTCCCCACGATTGTTCATTTATCACTTATATAAATTCCTTCGCGACAATTTCCAATGGAGATATACCGAGGTAAAGGATTTGATATTAAGCGACATTTGTAGTTTCATGATTGTATATAAATCACGGTGTGATAAAAATTTCATAACAAGAGCTGGTGTTCCAAACGTACCAATGAACTGTCATGGAGAGGTGGGTCATTGTCGAGGCTAGTACACTTTCCCGCTCATGACGGGTAAAAGCAGCACGACATCTCGGCAAAAGACTTATACTCTCTTGATGGCTCAATGGTTTACGCCAACTGGAGTCGCTTGAATAGGCCGTGTCAGCGGGTTTGTGTCCCGATGATTCCAATTCATTTATCACTTATATAAATTCCCCTTTGCAACAATTCTCCAACGGAGATATACCGAGTAAGCGTGGATTTCGATATTGCGACATTTGTAGCTTCATGATTGTATATAAATCACGGTGTGATAAAAATTTCATAACAAGAGCTGCGTGTTCCAAACGTACCAATGAACTGTCATGGCGGATGGTGGGTCATTGTCGAGGCTAGTACACTTTCCCAGCTCACGACGGGTAAAAAGCAATCGACATCTCGGCAAAAGACTTATACCTCTCTTGATGGCTCAATGGTTTACGTCAACTGGAGTCGCTGAATAGGCTTTCGTCGCGGGTTCGTGTCCCCACGATTCCAATTCATTTATCACTTATATAAATTCCCCTTCAGCGACAATTCTCCAACGGAGATATACCAGTAGCGTGGATTTTCTACATATTAAGCGACATTTGTAGTTTCATGATTGTATATAAATCACGGTGTGATAAAATTTTCATATATATATATATATATATATATATATATATATATATATATATATATATATATATATATATATATATATATATATATATATATATATATATATATATATATATATAGGAAATGAACACATGAACGTGTTTACAGAAATAAATTTCTAACTCACATTGAGCCCTAATCAGGTCTTTCAAGTGTGAGTCCATGCCAAAGCAATTCCTCACACAAGCATGGAATACAACTAAGTACTATATGCCTGGCATTTTTTCCCGGACAAGCACCAGTGCCCAAAATACCAGCAAATTTTACCCAACTTCCTGACCTAGTAGCAAATGAATTGCTAACATTTCATTCGACATACCCTTTTCACCATGACTCACATCGGTCTGCCTCTGGGTTGGGAAGTTGGGTGAAATGCTCTGATATGTTGGGTACTAGGCACAACCATGAAAAAACACCTCAAGGTGTTCATGGGCCCATTTTTCAAGGATTAAATGTGTAGAGGAATTTCAACAGCCCTAGGACTATCACTTGAAAGACCGGGATTTGGTCCCTATGTGTGTCAGTACTTAGTTTTACAGATTTTAGTAAGGAATTCTTTCTGGCAACAGATGCAAGTTCTCTTGGTATAGGAGCATGCTTAATGCAAAGGCATGATGGTAAATACCGTGCTATAGGTTATTGCAGAACAAAATTAAAACCCACAGATGAACCCACAGATGAAAACTACTCAGTAACAGACAAGGAGTCTCTAGCCATAATAGATGCTCTATAGCACTTCACATATATCATATCTGGTTACAAGATAACTATCCTCAGTGATCATTCCGTCTAAGAGAAATACTGAAGAATCCGAATTTTTCTGATGAATAATTATTTATGGCTGCATCAAATTTATGATAGAAAATTAAATTCATGTAAATGGAAGGCAAAACAAAAAATCAGACGCATTATCAAGATATTTACTCAGGAGATAGTTTAAATATGATTAATCAAGAAGTAAAGTCAAATGAACCTATAAGGAATGTGTAGGAACTTCCTATGCCAAACTTCATAAAGGAACAAACTAAAGATAAAGATCTAAAAGAGATCTACCAATTTGGGAAAAACGAAAGGGAATTTGATCATCAATACCGAACAGAATTAAGTAAGAGGATTAGCTGTATAGTTGATACATTGAATGTAACAGATGATGTATTAATCTGGATGTGCAAGGAACTCAATCCATTTCAGTCATTTCATGGTATGGTCTATAAGAAGATCACTGAGCCTAATTCATTTAATGCATGATGATCCTATCAGAGCTCACCCAGGATGAGATGAGACTAGTAAAAGGATCCTTCCAATGGAAAGGACTATAAAAGGACTTTAACAATCATGTGAAGGGTTGTAATGTTTGCAATAAGGGAAGAACGGATAAGGAAATACCCTCCCACTAACTCCATTTGAAAGAGTAGCCATATAATCTTTCTTACCTGCACTACAATTAAATCTTGGTAAGAATATATTGATGTGCAAAATGCACTCTAAATACACAAGAGTCCATACCAGTAACAGGTAAAGGAGCTACAGGAGAAGGCAGTTGAATAAAATCATCTAACAAAGAATACAGAATTTAACAATTCACTAGTTTAAGAAATACGTGATACATTCCAATCTAGAAAAAGGTAACCATAAACCAAATCATCCAACTACTAATGGTTAATAGAAAGGAATAACGGAAAAGTTCTGGATGCTTTGAGACATACAGTAGGACAGGATCCTCAGTGTGAAGTTAATTTGCCTTTAGTCCATTATAATTAAGTGCCAGATATCATACTAGTATACTAGCAACAACCATAAAAGCTTCAATGGGATAAGAACCAAGACTACCATATGCAAGGCTGAGTCAGCCAATCCAGCTTAACTGCTCTGAAGACATTATGAAAATAAGAATAGGTAATACACAAACAGTTACCCTGGAAAAAGCCCAGGTCATGGTAGACAAGTATCAAGAGGGATTAAAGCCAATGCATTATAAAAACGGGGACGAATTAAACATAAAGAGAGAGGTAAAAAGTGGCATCAACTATTAGTTAGCCACTAAATTTGCAGGGCTATTCACAGTCATAGAAGTTACAGAAACATATGTGAAATTAAAGATAATGATTGACTCAATTCCTTCCACAAATGCTGAATCGTTAGAAGAATCAGGGTTTTGGGTACATTAGGATATAGTTTAAAGGACTAAAGAAGTAAAGGAAACAGAGGTAACTGAAGAAATAGAAGTCTCGGAAGAGAGAACTAGATATAATCTAAGGAACAGAAAAGTCAGATTCCAGTAAATAGCTTTACATGGTTGATAGATTTGGTCCTATTCTTCCCTACATTTAGTTTACCTTCATTGGTTGATTTAATGGATTTTTTTTTTTTGCAACTAGTTGGTCTTGTAGCAAAATTTCTGGGGTTAAAGTACACTAACTTTGAATTTACTTTTTCTTTGACTGCAAGGGGACTATTTAGAAAACAAAGAAATTTAGGGTAAAATTCTGAAGTATAATATTATCATTTTAGGAAAACTCTTCAAAATGAAGGAAACGATGTTGAAATCTTCGTGAGTCTGCAAGTTATACAAATACAAGTATTGAGTGATGTAATTAACACAGTATATACAGGAAGTTTAATCATGGATAGAGGACAGGTGAACTTGATAGACGAGTATGCATTAAAAATCGAATACGAAGCCATAAAAGATCTTAATAACCAATTAGGAAGTCTGTTTAAGGAACTGAGAACCATAGAAACAACCCTAGGAAAAAACTCAGAATTATGTAATGAAGAAACAGAGTCCTTGTTACGACATGTAATCAAAGATATCCTTTAAGAAATAGAAGAATCGTATGTGCTAGAACAAACAAGAGCCATGAGAGGACTACCTATAGATGCCATTATTTCAGGAGGTTTTTCAATAATTTTTGGGATTTTTTACCAAATTCAACAGCTATCTCTTCAAGGGAGAACGTCCTCGATAGAAGAACAAATGAAAGGGATAAATATGGAAATGCCAGACGTCAAAGCAAATATAAGAGGTACACAACAACTAGCAGACCTGAAGAACAAAGAAGAAATGTTAAGACAAATATCAAATGATTTTAGAAAGTAACGTCAAAATTGTTTCCAGAGCATGAATTTAATTTTTACTGTTAATCACCCTTAAAAAAGAAGTAAAGAGAGTTGAGATGAAGTACAGGACTTTGTAAATAGTTGAGTAACAGCTTCCCAAGGAAAAGTCTCTGCAAACCTGTTGCCACTGATAGACTTGCAAGAAATAATCACTAACCCAAAACACAAATATAACAAATACCCTCTATTCCCCATTGAACTAACACACTTAGTCTATCATTTTCTTAGAGCGGCTTTATCTGAATGAAAGATTACTAACTGTTATTCTAGTTAATATTAAAAAGGTCTGAAAGTATTATTCTTTTACCCCTTTCCCTACTTATGCTGCAAATCATACTTTAGTGTTGGATACTGATCTTATAGAACTCCTTATTCAGGAAGACACCCACATTCACATCGAAGAACTTAAAGGGAACTTACACAAACGCGTTACGCATATTAACTACACAAGCCAAAAACGTTTTGCTTATACACCTTTATACATAATCAGAATATCCATTCATGCCGATTTAAATGATGTGCAGATTCACAGAGGGAAACCTGTTGAATTAAATCTGAAAATGTATATTACGGAGGAGAATAAACAAATAAACATTGGTAAAATCTCAAGCTAATACGCATTTTATGCAAAACCAGCACCTCCAATCAGTAAATCTTTGGCCTCATTGGTGGGGGCTAATTAAAGCTGCATGATTGTATACTGATTTTTTGTTGTTTCCATCAAAGCATGGTAAAATAATGGCATATTTATCTTCTTGTTCCTAGGTTGGATTGGTGTAATTCACTTCAGTTCACTTCACTTCAAAGAGAGAGAGAGAGAGAGAGAGAGAGAGAGAGAGAGACATCTAAGATCGTTCTACTTTGCAGAGACAATTTCTCCTCTTCTGCTTCGGACAATAAGAGATTAATTTTCTTCCCTGATCTAAAGAGCTCACGAATTTTCTGTGTACTTGGTTATCATAAATTTGATGTTTCTCTTTTTACCCTTTCACAGATACTGCAGTATCTTGCAAATTCACACACATTTAATTACTCTCTGGTATTCTTGCTGCATTCTCAAAATTACCCGATATTCTTAAGATTATTATTTATTACTGTGATATTGACATTAAAATCAATATTAATATCTATTAAAGCTTTCATACCATTACTTAACTTGACGTAATTATCATTCCTAGTATGAAGTATAGCACCACACATTAATAAAGATATTTATGTTTGGTACGAAAATTAAGAAGTTTCCTATCATTACTATAAAAGGTTCCATGACTGCAACAGCCAACCACCCTACGTGACTTGAGGTTTCCTTGCACCCAAGAACCACAGCAACCGCCGGCAACCTACCCGAGATGGGACCAAAAAAATGAAGAACAAAACTCCTTCCAGGTGCCTAAGTATTAACTTTCGGGTTATATACCACGCTACGTGTGGCTTTCCAGTTCAGTTTAAATTACATTCTCAATTTGTTTCACTTCACTTTCCATGCTACCTACCCCCAAAGGCACAACCAACCAAAACCTCCGGCACCTTCAGGTGGTTGTGCAACAGGCAGATGAATCTCCAATGCTGAGCCAACGACCGCAGAATCTCTCCAGCACGCAAACGAGGATCCAGCAAACATCCAGCTATTCACATGAATGAAATATAATTGAAAATCTCTTATTTTCACCAAATTCAACTAAAACCTATGTTTCTTAACTTACGTTAATGTTTAGTCATATTTTGCGTGCATCTTGTTTTATGTGTTTTTGTTTTTATATCATTTTTAGAGGGAGGGTGATATGATAATCCACACTCATCCATTTTAGCAGCCAATTCAGGGTTCTAATTCCAGTTAATAAAATCATGCTTCCTTCCTGGACTGATCTATTGGGAATTCGCATCCTGACTATTGTTCCAGAATTTGCTTTTTCTTGGTCTTTTATTGTAGATTTCTTTTTTTCGTGATTCTGATTTTGAACCCATTGGCTTTTGTGAGTTTTGCTGTCCCAGGATTTGTCTCGGGGTAGTCCTGGTATTCGCTCTACTTCTCCTTGGCCTTGGGCTTTACCATTGCGCTAAAGTCTTCTGATTCT
>NC_089742.1:243231-248231 GCF_040412425.1 Macrobrachium rosenbergii | reverse complement strand
AGACTTATTGATCAACTGTCTTATTCAGACAGATCCATTCTCCTGCAGTCTGAACAATTGAGTGTTTCAGATTGCTGCAATTGAGTCTTTTCAGACAAAGTGAGTCTTCTCAGACATTTGATTCGCTAGAGAGTCCAGTCCATATAACCTTTATTTCAAGATGGCTAATACCAGAGCCAAACAAAATGAGGACTTCAAATTCTACACGTCCGCTGGAAAGGACATGAGACTATCAGGGCAAGCTCTGAGAGACTGGGTTCAAGAGAGAGTGGATGATGCCAAGGCCGAAAGAGAGGTGGAACGTCAGGAGCGAGAAAAAGAGAGAATCACCCAAGAGAAAAAGGAGGAGCAAGAACGTCAGGAGAGAGAGAGAGAGAGAGAGAGAAAGAATTGCCCAGGAGAGATGAGAAGAGTTAGAACGTGAAGAACGAGAGAAAGAACGGCAGGAGAGAGAGAGAGAACTGGAAGATCGAGAGCGACAGCGCGCCCATGACCTCCAGATGTTAGAATGACAGAACACCACCCCGCCTCCTGCGGCGGGAATGAGTGCCCTCAGCCAAGCTCACTCGTTCATGCCAAAATGGACAGAGTCCCAACCCGAAGTATGGCTTGAAAGGGCCGAACGAGTCCCAGAGTGCTGCAACCTCTCCCCTGCGGAACTCTCCCTGGTTCTCACTAAATTCCTGAGAGGAAAGGCACTCGTTGCCTACCACGCCCTTTCGGCAGAGGATAGGGGAAACTGGGAAGCCGTACGCCAAGCGGTTACTAAGGCGTACAAGATTACCCCTGAGCAGTGGAGGAGACATTGGAGAGAGCAGCCAAGAGAGGCAGGCCGGATTTGGTCAGATTGGGCATGCCATTCAGAGCGGGTGTTAGCCAAATGGCGCGAGTCCGAAGGAGCCACTAGCGCCACCAAGGTACTTGAGCGATTTAAATTTGAGCATTTCCTGCGCTATGCCCCTCCTGCCCTCGCCTCTCATGTAGTGGAAAAAGCCACAGCAACACTCACCGAATGATGCCGGATAGCAGACATATGGGAGACTCACCACCCTCAGAAAGGATCCATGGGGTGGAAGATAAATCCCCTGCCCCTCCTGGCAGGATCAAATTCCCACAAGAATGGGAACTTGGGCAAGCCTCTAACTTGCCATTATTGCAAGAAGACGGGGCATTCCTCTGAACAGTGCCGAAGTAAGAAACCAGCGCCTCTCTCTCCCGGAAAACCACCCAATAACTCGCCTGCACCCTCCACAGGGGCAGGGCGGAAAGACTTTAGCCAAACCTTCTGTGGCGTGCAAGGTTTATGGCTATTCTCCCGCATGGGTGAAATGCCCAAACAATAATAAATCAAATACTCCCACCGTCGCTTTGGCCATCCCACATTCCAGGTCATTGGGCCCTCCCGCCAAAGGCCCCATATATGTGGCCCCTCCAAGAGGCAGCCACCCTGTGCGCCGAGTCACGGCAGTCGAGGACTCGGGTGCGCAAATCTCCCTCATATGAAGGGACAGAGTTCCTTATGGAGCTACTGTCAATAGGTGAAAACTCCTCACGATCGAGGGAGTAAATAAATTTAAAATGATACTCCTCCTACAGACCAATTGAGAGTTACAAGACCTCAGCAATCAACAATTTGCGATCTTGCAGTAGCAAGCCATCTCCCTGAGGCTAAGACGTCATCCTGGGACAGGACTTTCAGTCCCCACAGAAATCACGACAATGTAGGGTCCACATTCCCCAACTCATTCCTCGGGCGAGTAATCCTCCCCGCTTCTCCCTCAGTCAAGACTGGCGCCCTGGGTACCAGGAGGACGTGCAGTCCCTACCAGTACCACCTGAGTACGATGTACAGTGGCCCCCTCGATCGGTTCCCGATCCAATTCCAGTGCCCGGCCCTGCCTTAGTGCCAGCGCCATGGCCCCAATCAGATCTCCCTCACGGAGATGCCAAGTTCCTGCCAGTGCCACTTGCATGCACTGAGCAGTGCCAAGCTCCGTTCATCCTGAGCGAAGAGCACAAGAAACCCCAGATAGTGCCTGACTCTGCCCAGAGCACAACCCTGATCTCCATTCAGGGATCCCACTCAGGACCCCCTCTCTTCTCCCGGCCTGGCACCTCTACTAGAGTCAGTAAGAGAGACAGTTCCTCCCAACCACAGCGGAAGTTCACTTAAAGGTGCGGCCTCTCAACCAGTGCCTGAGCTGGTCATTGATACCTGCGAGTCCACTCCACTGCCCCGCTGACCATTACTGCTTTCCCGCCGCCCGCCGCAGATACCCTTGTGAGTCAGGATTCTGCCATATCTCACTTGGCCGATGGACTACAAGAGCTGTGACGGATCATGGTAGAACCAGCACGGAAAACTCCTTCATCAGCTGTCGCAGCAGCTGGCCCAGGTTGCACTCCATGCCACCCTCCGGTCTCAGGCCCTACACCTCCCCGGCCAAGGACGACTGTCCCAGTAGGAAAGGGTCACGACGGAATTACCATAGGCGTGGGAATTTCCAGGTAGTTGTCAAAGAGCTCTAGAGCTCCCCTGGCACCTGTGCCGCCATTTCACCTTTTGAAGGTCTTGGCACCTCTAATCCAGAAATCCAGAATCGGATGTCAAGGCACTCCACTATCTTCTTCTGTTCCTCAGGAACTTCTATTCCTTATCATTTTCTATTAACCTTTTCTTAAATTATCACCACAAGAGGCAATTAAATAAGGGATACCATTCTGCTCAAAATGTATAAATCATTGAGAATAATGGAGTGAGAAGTGGCATGCCCTTGCACCCCTACCTCGGCACAGGGCATGCGTGTCAGCTCTTCCTGAAGGAGTCTCAGCCTTTGGGTTCCCTTTTTTCGCCCTTGGGTTGAGAGATTGTCCGGGCCGTATTTTATAGACAAAGGATGATAAATTGCCTCATAACACAATAAATACCTCACTCTATTTCCCTTAGCTCCTCTGCCAATATCATTTACTCTTTTAGTTATTTATTTATCTTTCTCTTTTAATGAATCGCGAGTCATAGATTCTTACCCTTGTGATTTTAAATGCCCCTTTTGTAAAATCTGAAAGACATGTTCCACCTTTCGTATGCAGTCACGTTTTCATTCTTAACATCCTGTTAATTTTTCCTTTTGTTATTACTATTTTTTTTCCCTTCCTTCTAAGAACTTTGTTTTGTCCCAGACCCCTCATCTTTTGTCTACTCATCCCGTCATAGCATTGAGCGAATATCTATTTATAGCCCGTACCGCAGTAATGGGCAGTGGATGCATAAAATTAGCGTGGTTTAAAGTTAGCGAATTAAAACTCGCGAATACTCTCGCTCGCCCACCACTGTCAAGATCTAGTGTGAGGGTCAGCAGTCAGCTGTCGAGTTGGCGAATTATGTATCGTCATTACAATATCACATAAACAGGATGTCATTTACTAAAATAAATGCTGTTTTATCATTTACACAACCTCTTCAAGGCATACTGTACTAACCGCATGCCTTGTTGATTTAGAATTAAGGAACTTATATGTAAATTAATTCTTAAATTTTGTCTCCTGCCTCAAAATTATCTTGTCCTCATAATCTTAAAGTAAAGTATGGCGTAAATTTAAAGAAATTAATGGGCCATGTTAAAGTACTTTGATATTAATGTGTTGGAAGTATTTTCCATTTTGCATGGGGATAGAGTAAAGTAAAGTTTTCTATTTCTTGTTAGGAGAAAGTGAAAGTAAACCAGCTATGCCGACCTCTTAGATATCAACATACAAGCCCGAATGAAGGCTCGTATGTTATTTTCCGAGGGGAGCTATTATAATCAACAAGAAGTCGTGTACAGCGCGCCTCCCCCCACCACCCAATTTACCCTTTGTTTATTGAGAACCGTATGGCCGATCGTATTTGACCTAGAAGTCAGAGCCCGATTATCAACATTCCGATCTGTCCTTATTTTTACCTGGAACAGATATTGAGATGACACAGATAAAAAAGGGTAAAGAGGGAGACTTACTGCCGCTCCTTTTAAGAAGCTTAGTCAACTAAGCTTTTTAAACGGCTGCTTCTAAAGGCAAATTAAGCTGCCTGACTTGTCTTACCTCCGCAAGAAACCTGGGAAGAGGCTGAACACCTGGCGGATGACACACCAAAGGAGTCCTTATAAAGGGAAAGACAGCAGTAGAAGCAGTGAGTTAGTTAGTTGTGGGAGCAGGAGCCATGCAGTAACCGTCCTCGAGGAATAGCCACACACGCAGGTGATACCTTTGTTGAGAGTCCATTCATTCTCCCCCTTCTGACTCCAGACTCCAGTCATCCTCGAGGGACAGCGTACATCGTCGGTGATCACCCCTCAACCTTCTTCGTCAGAGGCACGCTTCCCTAAGGTAAAGTGTGAGTGAAGACTTTTCAGTCACAATAGCTTGCCCTTTGAAAAGTTTGGAGTACCAGCATTTCACTTCTGTCCTTGTGCCAGTTTATTCAGTGCCATTTCCAATGTCCTGTGTTGGAGTGTAAAAAGTGGTCATTCATTCTCGAGTCTTTGGCACCCTCAGTAAACTTGAGTCATATTTTAGTTATACTGTTGTTCTTTATTGACGTGTAATGTAAAACCTCTCTTGCAGAGGGACCTATCACATGGACTCATCTTGGCCTGTGCCTTGCCTTTAGTCAAGTTTTTAGTAGAAGGATCTTCGGGCGTTGCCAAGCCCTCTATCAGGTTATTTATCCATTTTTCCCTTCAAATGCTTTCCTTGAAAATATAATTCTTTAATTTTAGCCCAAGTGTTTACATAACATTTCCTTATGAAGTAGAGCCTTCAGCTCTAAATTCTGCCCTTTTTCTGATTTTTTTACAATTTCCCTTTACACAAGTCAGAACCTAGGCCAATTAGGTAAGTTCCTGCCGGCCTGTAGAAATTGTGTGTGTGTGTGTGTGTGTGTGTGTGTGTGTGTGTATGTTGTGTATATATATATATATATATATGTGTGTGTGTGTGTGTGTGTGTGTGTGTGTGTGTGT
>NC_089742.1:228917-242731 GCF_040412425.1 Macrobrachium rosenbergii | reverse complement strand
AAGTTTGCCCTAGGACATCCTTTTTTTGCTCTTCTTCCTGGACTTTTTGTAAGCGTTTTTTTTTTTTTCAGTATAACCAATTATTTTTTTCTTATTAATTTTTTTAATAATAAAAATCAATAAAATAGAAAATGATTTTTATAATCATCAAGAATAACAAAAAAACATTTATTTTCAATTGATAGGTTTACGCAACTATTTGGGTACGTGAACATAATAGAGTCTGTGATGAACTCTTAAAAATCCACCCCAACTGGAATGATGAACGGTTATATCAAACAGCTCGTTTGATTATAACCGGTGAAGTGATTAAAATTACAATTGAAGATTATGTTCAACATCTCAGCCAATACAAATTGAAACTTTCTTTTGAACCAGAACTCGTTCATGGAACAAGATTTCAATACCATAACAGAATTCACGTTGAATTTAACCATTTGTATCACTGGCATCCACTTATTCCTGATACAATTGAAGTAAGTATATAAAAATTATTTTAAATATAATAATAATAATTTTATTATATAAAATGAAATATTTTTTTAGTTATATTTAAAAAAAATCTCTCCCTCTCTCTCCTTACAGATTAATGGAATCAATTACACCATTATGGATATGACTTATAACATACTTCCTATTTTTAAACACGGTCTCGATGAATTCATCCATTCAATGGTTAATAATCGTGCTGGAGCGGTAGGTTTTTTTTAATTAAAATTAATCAATGTTTTTCTGTAAAAAAATTGAAGATTTTTTTAACTATATATATATATTTATATTTATATTTATTGATTGATACTTTTATAAATAAAAAATTAATAAAATAAAATAACAAATGTTTATTTTTTTTTATTTTACCAGTTAACAAATCGAAATCACGCTCATGTACTTTATCCAGTGATAAAAAGGGTTATTGAAAATGGACGGAAATTGAGGTTTCAAAGTATAAATGCTTACAGAAGAAAATTTGATCTTTATCCCTTTACTAGTTTTGAAGAAATGACTGGTGACAAAGAACTCGCCGCAATTTTAGAATCATTTTATGGAGACATTGAAGCTGTAGAATTTTATGTTGGTAAGTTGACTTTTTTTTTATTTTAAGATGAAATATATTATATATTTTAGATATATATACATCAAGAAATTAATAAACATTTTTTATTTTAATAAAAACATTAATTAAAAATTAAAAGTTTCTTTTTGTTTTTATAGGTTTACTAGCTGAACGCCCTGGCCCTTCAGTAACACCTTTAACAATGGTAAACATTGGAGGTCCATGGAGTGTCAAAGGACTTATTGCAAATCCAATCTGTAGTCCTATATACTGGAAACCTTCCACCTTTGGTGGTGAAGAAGGCATGAATATTATCAGGACAGCATCTTTAGAAAAACTTTTTTGTTTGACTATGAAAAGTAAATGTAAAAATATTGCTTTTACAGTCCCCGAGGGAACATTATAAAAATATATATATATAGGAATTTATGTACGATGTTGTCTGAATAAGATTATATATGTATATATGTATTTTTATATATATATATAATAATATATAATAAAATATAATAAAAAAAATAATAGTATTTTTATATATATATTAATTTTAAACAAAATATATATAAATATTATATATATAATAAAATTACAATTCAAAAATTTGTTTTGTATAAATAAAAATGAAATTGAAAAAATTACATATAGTAAAATATAATAATATAATATATATATAATATAAAATATATATATCAGGAATATATATATATATATATAAATCATAAATTAAAACTTTTTGATTTAAAATTTATTGGTTTTACTTATTATTCACATTTAAGTTAAAAAAAATAACAAGATTTTATGGATTATTTAAGTTAAAAGATAAAGAAGAATAGTCTTTTTTGACTATAGATAATAAGACATTTAAAAATTAAATGATACAACAACAAGAACAAATGGAATGTTATGCAAGTTTTGAAAAATAGAATCTCCAAGTACATTATTTTAAAATTTATTCATTTTACATTTCTAGTTATTTTCAGACTGAATAAATGAGATTACAGCCATGGCCTAAATGACTTAAGGAGGAAACCAGATGGAATGACTGAATCCATGGCTATAATTGAGAGATGAAAAAGTAAATGCTGGAACATCCTTCATTTCATGTTCCTGAATAGCTAAAACATTAAAAGAGATGAGTCCTTTGTTAAAAGAAACACTTTTAAAAATCCAATGACTGCCATCACAAAAGAGTGAGAATCTTGGAAGGCCTGAAGTCCTTCCTCAGGAGTCAAAAGACATCATAATGAGGCAACAACAACACCAAGAAAGTTTACGTAAATTGGCTTGAAAGAAAACAAAAAGGGCAAAGAACACTATGTTACCATTATCACTATTATCATGTTGTATATCATGAGTTGAAAAATCTGGTATCAAGCCATTTCATGTTATCAGCAGACCAACATCACTCAGCAACAGAGAGAAGACCATGCATGGTTTTTGTGCATTTCTTAAAGATAGGGATGAAGCTGACTTTCTCCATGTTGCTGCATCAGATGAATTCTTCATTTTACATAGTCAAAAGAAAAATTATAAAAATTACATCATTTGGGCTGCAAAGTTGGATGATATCAGCGATGAAATTACAATATTGCCAAGTTATGAAATTTTCTGAATGTTTGGGAATTTTTCTCTGTTCCACAGCCAAACGGTTAACGTGGATCATCAAAGAAAAAGGGCATTCATGTAATGGCAAATACTTCAGAGAAACTGTGCTTACTGTTGGAGTATTTCCTTTTCTCAAAGATCCTGAAAATGTGTTATCTGTTGAAGAAGTCACATTGTTGCATGATAATGCACCATGTTTCAAGGCTCTTCAGACACAGGAGCTGCTTCGAAACAGTGGTATCTGTTTCTTCTCATCAAGTGAATTTCTATGTAGCTCACCTGACCTTAATGTGTGTGAAAACATTGGTAATATCTTAAAGGATTGTGTTGAAGTGCACAGAGTGAACTTTGATGGAATATAAGCCTGACGATATGTGAAGAGGGTGGCCAAAGTGCTCAGGAAAAGAGTTAGAGTCTCAGCTTTTTTGCAATTTTAAATCATACCCGTCAAGTATGCAGGCTGTGGTACAAGAAGAAGAGGCCACACAAAATATTAAATACTTAGAGAGAAACTTAAATGAATACCTGTTCTAATTACTTTGTTTTTGTCCATATCAGTTTTAGTTTATGCTTAGATTGGGGCCTCTAAAAAATTTGAAACACCTCGTATATATATATATATATATATATATATATATATATATATATATATATATATATATATATATATATATATATATATCTTTATCCACATTTTCATAAATAAAAATTATATATTTTCTTTATGTATGGATGTATATATATATATATATCACTATATATATATATATGTATGTATGTATGTATATGTATATGTATATTATAAATTTATTATTATATTATATATATGTATATAATATATATCCAGAATTTTATGTATGAATGTATGTATGTATATGTATATGTATATGTATGTATATATATATTATATATATATATATATATATATATATATATATATTATTATTTTTATATATATTTTTATTTTATATTTATATATATATATTTATATATATATTTATTTTATATATTTATATATATATATATATATATATATAGTTTTTATATATATATATATATATATATATATAATATATATATATATATAATATTATTTTTTTATATATATTTATATATATATTTATAATATAATATATATATATATATTATATATATATTATATATATTTATATATATCCATATATATATATATATATATATATATATATATATATATACTTAATATATATCATATATCTTAATTTAAAAGATATCCATACTCAAACAATTTCCGTTCATTTTAAATTGGCTTATGTCAACAACTCCTCTCATAATCACGTATACACTTCTCGCGGCATTAGTTACGTCCTTTTGAATCCATTGTCCTCGAGGAGGACTCTCGATATGATATCCCATTTAGGCCTCGTAGGCTGATGAAAAGATGAAAGAAATTTTTCTTTATTTCCTATACTGAACAAAAATTCAAAGGTAATTTTGAGTTAATCATGAAGCAGCTAAAAACCGAGCTAGGCTGTAAAAAAAGTACCTCTTGGATAAAGAAAAAATGTAATAATCTTTAAAAAGAAGTTTTGTTCTTAAAGGCCAAGTAATCCAGGAGAGATTCAATAAATCTTCTAAAAGCAGTTATATCTTGTAATCTGTTGCTTCATTTTTGTGTCTAATTGTAAACATAGTGCTTATGAGCAGAAATCTTATGGAGGAGAATAAATAAACGGACTAAAACCCAAAACTTATTTATTAAGCTAAATAATACTGAATATCTTAATGGGTAAAGATATCGGTAACTGCTTGAATTGTTGCCTGGGTTTGAGTCCACTAAATGAAGGAAGACCGACGGCACCAGATCTCCCAATCCTCCCTAATTCCGTCCCACTCACTAAAAACATGAAAAATATGGGACTTAATAATGCTGAAAATACTCAGCAGAGAACAACGAAGGCAAAAACTAAGTTAACTACTAATCACGTTGGAATAAGTTAAATGTCCGTATAAGTAAATATGACAAAATTATATTTTAAAAAAGAGAGGAGATTTGTAGTAGCATAAATGAAAGAGCAGATTATGAATATGAATATAAGTATGGTCGCAAGCCTATACATATATATAAAATATAATTTCAAATATAAATGTCAGGAGAGCTGAATCATATGCTACAATTCAACAAAACATATGGTCATAACGAGAAGGAACAATTTTAAAAATAACTACTTTCGCTGGGCGCACTCATTGAATTAGTGAGCTTTATTTTTTATAAGGGCTGAATGCAAGGAAAAGATTGTTTTAAGAATCTTAGGGAAAACCTTAAAGCCACGAAATCACGGTGCCGTAATGAAAGTCACATACCTCAAGATGTTCCTTCCTTTGAACTGCTGGAATAATTAAGTCCACCGGTGACTATCAGTGTTCGACATCTGTTGTTGGGAGGCAATGGCCTGAGGTTACTGTAGCTTATATGAGGCAATTAATGTTCCATGACGAGTGAAAAATGTGTAGAAAAATCCGTAATGTTCTGGGTTTTCACTCGCTGCCGTCTAAAATGGAACTCAGAACTGAACTAACTCTCTTGACCGTCCTTGCCGAGAAGAAAAGCAGGCTGCCACCTGTGCTGGGTAGTTTCAGGCAGTAAAAAGTTCTCCAGGAAGCAGTTAGGAATAAAGAGGTGTCACTTCAAACACCGTGATTTCAAAAATTTATAATTTTACGAAAAAGAAAAGCAATTATCTTAGCAATGTTAAAGAAAATCATAGATTATATAAATGTTATAAAGTTGAAATGATTTACAACTGAAAAAATATATTTTCTTCAGCTTAAGACTGGCAAAAATGCATAGACGTGAGGGAAAAATATGTAAAAGATGAAACAAGCTTATCATAAATTCCGAGGCAAAAGGCGTAGTTTTTAATTTAAAATTTTTATGGAGTCAAATATTATCTTACTTCTCATTTCGATATTTTATTGTCGTGGATTGACATCAACCTATTCATAACCACCAGTGATGGGTATACCAAATAAAGCCTGCAACCAAACGACAACAAAGTAAAGTAACTTGAAGGACACGTGGGCTGATGATGGTCCTCTTCACTCAGTCATTTTATCTCAGCTCATTTAGGAGAGACAGGTAACGAGCGGAAAGACTTTTTCGGAAATGCGCGATGTAATAAACTTTTTCGTGGACTCTCTCTCTCTCTCTCTCTCTCTCTCTCTCTCTCTCTCTCTCTCTCTCTCTCTCTCTCTCCCCCAAAATATCTTGTTCACAAATACTTTATAGCTGGAGGTTCCTAGGGGTTCTACTCAGCCGCACAATTTTTATCTCTCCATTAATGATCTCCTTCAAGTCCTTTATTGTTCTGCCCACTAATAACCGGATAAAAATTCTTTTCGTAAATCAGTGTTTTTTTTTTCGTCTCAGTTATCACCGGGAACTCGGTGAAAATCTTGCTCTATTTGCATTAATTCTTATTACACATCTTGTCATGTTGTGAAATGGTCATTTAAAATTCAGTGTTCGTTCTATATGGATTTTTCACAATAATGTGTGACAAATTCTAAATAGAATTACAACTAACTAACAATATTTTTGGATAAAAATGACTGGTTACGTGTAATCTGCCTGGCGGGATTGGGGTTGGGGGAGCGGTTACATCTTCCCTGATCAGGTTATTAAATTTGTATTGGGTTATTTGAATTTGTATGGAGCATTGTTTACATATCTTGGAAGGCTCTTATCATACGTTGCTTGAGAAATAATATTAATATATTACCGTCTAAAGAATGATTGTGAGCGCAATTACAATTTAGAATTATTTAAACTGTGTCGTTCTGTTCCCCTCTGCATGTATTCCAGACATAATTCAGACACTGCTCTTGGCTGTATTAGAGCCTTTGTCTCACGTCTTCAATATACTGTACAGGGTAAACACCACGGTACCGCAGATTTTGTGAGTCAGTCACAAGCTCAAAAGTCAAAGAGGTTTCTTAGTAGCCTCCATAGCATCCCCTTTAGGAATATGGAATTCTCTGCCCTCTTAGATACTTCCAAAATCATTTAGTGTGTCTTCTTTTAAGAGAAGGACGATTATCAAATGAAGGACGAAATCCATAATTGTGGAATCGACCTATTTTTTTTGCAGGCTTCCCAGTCTCTGTCTCATCATCATAAAACTATACGTTCATCTAATTTAATTCAACTGCTTACACGTAAGCTACGCCATTTTTATCCTATTATTGTCAGTGACACATCACCCCATCCTCATTTCAACAGACTCATTAACACATTCCCGCAATATATATATATATATATATATATATTTATATATATATATATATATATATATATATATATATATATATATATATATATATATATATATATATATATACCATATATATATTATTTCTTCGGAATTTACCGTTTTGTTTTTTTAAACAAGTTTCCCTTGAAGATCACCTTTCTATGATAAAGTTCATTTATTGGAAAGCGTGATTATTCTAATTACTATAGATAAACATCTGACATATTGCTTTTTTAAGAAAGAACACCGAAAACGTTAAACAGCAAATTTTAATATGAAATTCCAATCTATGAAAAGAGTTGTAGAGGTGCCCTCTCTTTGAAAGTTTTGGGCTGCGTAATCTCATATGAACACAAGAAAACTGCCAGTCTTTTATGAATGCTTTGTTTAATAGGAATATTATGCTGTAATTTTCTTCCTCTGTCTCTGTCATTTATGTAAATAGTTTTTCGCAAAAGCTTATTAATAGTAGTAGTGTGATAACAAGTAAAGAAAAAAAAAAGACGAAAAATAAATTACATGCATAACATCAGAGACCCCAAGCATTTGATAAGATTTTCTACTAAAAAATCGTGGATCGATTGTTAACGTAATGATTCGGATTCAGAGCAAAATCTAGAGCGCAACATTCTACAAAACTTGTCGGCTGGCAAATAATAAAGGCAACTACCTGCGATAAGCGTCGTTATTTTTCAGAGGAGCGACATTTATTGCAGGAGGTGAAATGCAGGTCGACGAAACCTACTCGAAAACTGGAATGCATTAGCTTTTGCCATTTTCTCGCTTACTGCTGCCATTTTCCTCCGTAAGGGAATGTTGGCTGAGGGAACGTAAGGTATACTCTCATATCTTAATTTCTAAACATATCTTTTTACATGGACTTACATTTCTAGAGGTTAA
Source organism: Macrobrachium rosenbergii (assembly GCF_040412425.1). Taxonomy (NCBI): domain Eukaryota; kingdom Metazoa; phylum Arthropoda; class Malacostraca; order Decapoda; family Palaemonidae; genus Macrobrachium; species Macrobrachium rosenbergii. The sequence goes on along the minus strand of NC_089742.1, from coordinate 234,880 downwards.
ACGATAATATCAGTTTAAAATAAGCATGGAATTCATATAGAAGAAATAAATAAATCATTACGGGTTGAATATAGTTAGAAACGTAAGCAGCAGTTACAGGAGAAATGTACTTTGATGAAGCATTATTATTTTATTCATTTTTTAACTTCAACCATCAACGCCGATGTCCTCAAAGGCATATTTCCCGAGCTGTCATAAATTTGTTGTCAACATACCCTAGTAAAAAGAAGAATAATGTAAAGATTTCCGTTCTTTACGAGTGGCCTGGAAATTGAAATATTTGAAATCAGAACCACCATTCGTAGCTGTAATAACTTTTGGACTATTAGGATTTTTGTCATATGCCTTTAGAAAATTTGTATTTTCCCTGTAGGGATTTTATATTTAGGGTAATAATGCAGAGATATCCTATCTGATTTCATCCATGTAAAGTCTGCAAAACAAGAATCATTTTCGAGCTCTGAAGCCCAAGGCGCCAAGGGGTTACTAAATGTTCCTTATTGAATTATAGATTATGATAAATAGTCAATTAAGATATAATCATGGATTTTCACGTGGGAAGAGGATCTGAACATTTCAACATAAAATAACACTATTCCAGCAAAGATAAAGAATAAGATCTGTGGCGGGTAAAATCACTACATTCATCCCTGTTCAAATAAATAAATAAATGAAGAGTTCTAGTTCACCCTTAGCATACAGAGGAATTCGATGACTCAAACATTTGTTCGAGTATTATGTGAAGCTTCTCACTCATTGCGAAGTACATTCAAAGTGACTGTAAATGCAAGAAAAGGCACCTGGAAAGCACCATCCACTAAACGTTATCGAATGTCTCAGGAAGACGATGAAATTAGTGCTATGTAAAGCAAGGAAGCATCTGGTAACAGTTAGCAATGTATGAAATCCAGAAGCACAAATAGCTCAGAAAAATGCTTTTGATTTTGGAAGACGCAGAGAGAGAGAGAGAGAGAGAGGGGGAGAGAGAGAGGGGAGAGAGAGGGGTTGGCAAAGGGAATGTATATTTTATATTGGAAAAAAAGGGAAAGTAGTGCTTCCAAGGTATGGAAGTATATTAGAAATAACAATATATTAGAGGGAAGCCAAGAATGTACAGGCTATGAGACAGAAAGATCCAGGGAATAATTTTTAAACGAATGCTTGTGTATGTTTTACTGAGGACCAAATGAATAGAGAATGGTTGTTGGAAGATGTTACAAGCATAGTGAGAAAAACAAATTTGATATCATTTCCATTATTCATATTTACATCTATACAAATACTTTATAAATGATAGCAAATTTATGAAATCCTCAAGCGCTGTGAGAACTTACTGTAAGATCTTTTGGGCGATTGGAAATTTTACTTTATTATTTTTCTGAATAAGGTTTACTACAAGCCACTTCAGTAGCCTTTTCTTTTGAGTTGAATAACTTTTACTTCAACTGGCTCTCATATTTCATTATATCCCGGAAAAATCTCCCTAATGTGCTTAGAGCATGGGCCTACGATTAAGTTCTAATTTGGTGTACGAAGGTAGAATTTCCCGCCCATTCTGTTTCTCCCACACCCGAAAGTCATTAGCATACAGAGGAATTCCTTGACCCAAATATATGTTAAATTATTATAAAGAGCCTCTCATTCATTGGAAAACACACTGAAATTGGCTGAAATTTCAAGAGGAGGAAGTTCTTATTTACCATCCACAAATGTTATCGAATGTCTCAGGAAGACGATGAAATTGGCGTCAAATAAAACGAAGCGCTTGGGAACAGTCAACTATGTAAGGAATCCAGGAGTGTAAATAGCTCAGGAATATAAGAGTGTTCTTTGAAAGATATAGGGAATGACAGACAGGGCAAAATGAACGCGAATATATTTTCATTTTGGAAACGGGGGAAGCTGTGCTTCGAAGATATGGTAAGTGTCCTAGAAAGAAAAAATATTGGAAGGAAACGATGAAAGAAAGACTGACAGACGGACAGAGCGAGGGAGATATAATAAAACGAATTTAGATTTACATCTATACATGTGCCTTTAGAATAATAATCACAAGTAATAACATATGGGGGATAAACATATGATTGATGTTATAAATCAATATATATGATGGATATCAATACAAAAATGCAATTATTTGTGGACTAGCCTAAGAAGCATTTAGAAAAATTATAAAGGAAAACAAATATCTTGAGAAAAGAAAGCTAAATTAATTGAAGCATTACAAGGGGTGACAACAAATGACTACATAACGTTAAAGGAGATCCGAAATGCCTTAAAGGATACTGAGGAAATTTTAATAACAAGGGAATATCTTTGGCCGTAAACAAGACCAAGTAACCATTGACACCTACCGTCTAACTGTTAAATCAAACTTGAAAGATTAACCGCTTCATATAACAACACAGAATCCTAATTATTAGCGAGTCAGTTCCTCAGTCACAATTCATGTTCATAAAAATAAGAAATACCTAGATAAAGGAATATACCGTTTTATAATCTTACACTAAATGTAGAGCCGCAGACGACATTTCTGCTATCTTCTATTATTGAAATTTATGTATAGATCAGACTTAAAAATATCTCATATATTCTTAGCAAAGCATTTAAAAAGCTACACACAACATTGTAAGTGATTTTTAAGGAAAATTCCTTTTTCCAATTAATCCTAATATTTTAATTGTTTGAGTACTTTTCGTGAACAATATTATTTTTCTATATCTCAAAATCTAAGAAAAAGTCAGATTAAAAACTATATCAGGTAATGCGTTTTATTTTCAGTAAATATTTTTTTTTTTTAAATTAAGGATGAATATACCTCACCGATCATGAGTCTTTACTGGACATGACTCCGAAGCCACCTCGTATGAATATGTTTATGTTATGCGCTCAGACATAAAGGTTTATTGGTCATATCGCATCTTCCTTATGTAAGACAAGAGATGGCCGTCATTAGAGAATCTTTTATTGGATAATAAAAAATATTATCTTTCCTGTGTGTGGCAGCACATCCAGTCGTTGACTGGTCGAGGACAATATCCTCGTTTTATATATATATATATATATATATATATATATATATATATAGTTTTATATATATATATATATATATATATATATATATATATATATATATATATATATATATATATATATATATATATATATATATATATATATATATATATATATATACATATATTTTTTTTTTTTATGCTTTTTTTTTTTGCAAAGGATAATCATATACTTGTTTTACCTTTTTTCTTTTACCTTACTGGATAATGATTATGTCCTTGATTTATAAACTTTGTTTTCCTTGGTGACGGTGATATATCTTATATTATTATATATATATATATATATATATATATATATATATATATATATATATATATATATATATATATATATATATAAAATGAACGATAGTTGTATCCTTGTCTTGTAAGATTTTTTTACTGAGGGATGTTATATCCTCGATTCATCGGAATTTTTTTTTTATTGCTAGAGGAGATTATAATTATTATGTTTGTTTTAAAGATTTGTATTTTGCCCGTAGAGGGATGATTACATCTTTTCGTTAAGTGAACGATGAAGATAACTATCGTTATTTTATAAGCATCGTTTTGTATACATCGTAAGGGATGATTATAATCTTGTTGCATAAGTGTTTCTACGTTACAGAGGGAATATTAAATCCTCGTTTTATAAGAATTTTTGCTTACTAGGGATGCTTATAGCCTTCGTTTATAAGTTTTCTTTCGGCTCATTGATGGATTATATCCTCGTTTTATAGTATTTGCTTCTCTTATTTGAGGATGACTATGTCTAAGGAATGACTATACCCTCGTGTTCACAGAATTTTGGTTGCCAAGAGTTGATTATTGACTATAACACTGTTTTTAAGACTTTTTTTCACACTGATGATTGTTTCCTCATTTTAAGTTTTGTTTCGCATACTGATGACTTTATCCTCGTTTCATAAAATTCTTTGCTGACTTCTGAGAGTGGATTGTATAAAGTATTTATTTATTTAATGATTAGCATATACTTGTTTTATAAGATTTTGTTTTCATATAATGAGGAAAGGTTATATTTTGTTTTCATAAGAATTTCTTTTATATGTTGTGGAATGACTATGATTGTTGTATTTATTTTTTGCTCAGTAATTACTATATAGCCTCATTTTATAAGATTTTGCTCTCTTCTATTAGGATTCATTATATTTATAAGAATCTCTTCATTTACTGATGGCAGGCTATATCCTCATTTAATAAGCATATCCATATAGTTATGGGTGACTTTATCCTCAGTGTAGTGCATTTTTTTTATAATTAGAGAGGAAATATATCCTTGTTTTATAAAAATTTTCCTATATCAATGTATTACTATAACCGCGTTTTACCTTATTTATTTTTTTTTTTTTTTGTTTGTTTGCTGAGGGATGACTATATCCTAATTTTATAAGAATTTTTGTTTATTTACTGAAATGACTAACTATATCCTCGTTTTCTAAGTTTTATGCCTACTGATGATTTAGGAAAACGTCACAAAACTGAAATTTTCAGTGTATTATCTAGAGCTGGATCCAAGCTGCTAAATAAATCAATGAATGGCTTTAGAAACATTTGAATAAATAACAAAACAATCATTTGAAACAATTTTCATATCTATAACCTTGTGACAGTGAACGGAGTTTCCCTAGGAAGTTGCTTATAATAAAGGACATCGTTTTTATTTTTAATTCAAGTCACAAGATCTTGTATTCCTCTGAGGCTTTAGTAATATTGATAAAAAAAAAAATCGAAAATATGATTGTGCTCCGTTCGTTATTGCAGACCTCCAAATAATTCTTAAACTGCAATAGAACGTTTTATCCATTGTTTTATGGCCTTGTATATGCTCACATGTACACAAACACACGCACCAGGCTTTCATCATACGTTTTCCACCAAAAACCCAATCTTTAATTAAAAATAATTTATTATTTTTATGTAATTTATTATTTTTATTTATATTTTATGTATTTTGTTCTAAAGATACAAAACAAATAACTGATATTTACATTATCGATTGACTGAAATTTTAACGCTGCTGTAATATACTTTTTTTGATATGTAAGAGCAATATATCACAAGTTTATAAGATGTTTCATGTTGAATAAGCAAAACCAATTAAAACAACGTTATCGTATGATAAGCTGTTTAACGATAATATATAGCATACGGGCACTGTTTTTGTTATACTTGAATATTGACATTAGATTATTTAAACTTGAAGGTAAAGGAATTATTCTTTATTGTCATAAAGAACAACATAAATGCGAGTTAAGTATTTTTTCATAATTGACTTTTAATATATCGTTTTTAGTGGCTGGTGGAAGATTCGCTATTGTACAAAAATTGCTAGGCATAAACGTGTGAAATTCCTTATAAAGGAGATTTTTTTTTTTTTTTTTTTTTTTTTTTTTTTAGGAACGTTCATCCAAAGTGTTTCCTTTTATTGGTCTTCTAAAATACTGTGCAAGGTACACGTGAAGTACAGTTTTCTCTTTTTTTTTTGCCTTTGCATTAAATAATGGGTTGGATTTTCGCTTTTAAATACCAGTGATTTGTAAAATAATCAACTGGCTAATTTTATATATGTAAAATCATAGATATTATCTCTCACCTACTAGTCTCAGACACTTAACATATTCGAGGCTAAGAATTAAGATTCTGAAAACTAACCTTGATCTTCTGTTACGACCCAGCGTTCTTAGCAAAAAAAAATCGAAAGATTCACTCTTGATTCATCCTTACTATTAAGACGTAATGAGTTTTAACCTCCCAAAATTGGATAATAGTTTTCCATATTCAGACTCTACAAGACAGATCAATTCCGAAAACTTTAATGAATGGCACACAAGAAATCACGGGAAAGAATAGGAATGTTTCACGTGCAGCTCCTTTCGTTGAATTATT
>NC_089742.1:218917-223917 GCF_040412425.1 Macrobrachium rosenbergii | reverse complement strand
TATGTGGCCAGAAAGGAAGAAAGATGCATGTGCAAAGCCACTAATTAAGAAAACAGAGCGTGGATGGAATGTGATTTGGCTGATTTAGTCAAATTTCAATAGTATTCACCTTAGCCTTAAATTTGTCATTCGATATCAAACTAATATGAAAGACACACACACACACACACACACACACACACACACACACACACACACACACACACACACATATATATATATATATATATATATATATATATATATTATGTACATACATAAATATATACATACATACATACATATGTATGTTTGTGTTGTGTGTATCTGTCAATCATCATATAATAACTCTGGGCTTATGTGCCACATCGTTCCTTTCCGATACTTCTATTTTTGTTGCATCTTCTTATGTCAGTCATAAAATGTAATATAAGGACATTTACCGTATACTGGTTATTTTGTAAGGACAATTGAATGTTGCACTTCTTTATAAATGTAAAACTGTTCATAGTTTTTTCCCGATGTCAAATATTCTCTGAAGACTGAGTCAGGTTATCGAATAGTATAACTTTTACTCCGGTATCTTAATAGCCCAGTTTAGTTAACTTTGTTGCTTAAAGAAGATGGTACCTTAAATTTAAGATTAAACATCAGTTCCAAGATGATCTATAAACTGGTAAGGATAAGAAATATGTATTCTTTTGTAATAAGTCCAAAATTGAGGTTTATGTATGTTTAGTTCTGCTAATAATAATTTCTGATCTGAGTCAAGTGGCACACATGGGACACTCTTCACAACCTTAACAGGTATATGTCATTAGTGAGAAATATATATATATATATATATATTTATATATATATATATATATATATATATATATATATATATATATATATATATATATATATATATATATATAGTTCTCACTAGTGACAGATACATTGTTAGAGTTGCGAAGAGTGTCCCATGTGTGTCACTTGACTCAGGTCAGAAATAATTATTAGCAGAACTAAAAATACATAAACCTCAATTAATCAAAGCTCAGAAGAAGGAAAGCTTTTATCCTAGAAAACCTGGATCATCAAGACTATAAAGAGAGATACGAGAATTAAATTAGAGAGATAAAACAACAACATCAGCATGAATTGAATAATTCAGATGATAAGTGGAATGGTTTTAAAGGAGGAATTAGAGAAGCTGCTTCGAATATAGTTCCAACAAAAATTGTAAAAGGTGGTAAAAGAAAACAAACCCCTTCGTGGTCAACAGAGTTGAAACAAAATATTAAAAGAAAATGAAACTGTTCAGAAAATGGATGAAAACTTATGGGGTTGAGGACCATTATAGCTACAAGGAACCTAGAGGAGAGGTGGAGAGGGTGAAGGCGACTTCGAAAATACAAAGTTGAATAAAAATTGGAGGGTATCTGGAAAATGATCTAAAAGGTACCAGAAAACGTATATACAAACACTGCCAATAACTACAGAAAAGGACCCCGCCCCCATACTTACTCAATAAAACACCCAAATGATGGAACACTGTTGACAGGAACAAGAGAAATAGCATTAGGTTAGAAAAATACCCAGTTGTGATCTGAATGAAGAAATAACTATTGAATTCTGTACCGAAGCCAGCACAGAACTTGACCTGTCAATGAGAGAGCTAGAAGAGGAAATTAAAAATGAGAAATGGCATAGCTCCTGGTGTGGATCAGATTCCTGCAGAGCTACTGAAGTGTATTGGCAATGAGGGAAATGCCTGGTTTTTAGTACTGCTAGCTATGCTTTGGGAGGGCCAAGCTGTACCTGATGACTGGAATAAGGATCTGATGTGCCCCATCTACAGTATAAGAAAGGTGATAAAATTGATTGTTCAAACTATAGAGGTATTTATCTCATGTCATATGTTTTCAAGGTGCACGAGAGAGTTCTAGAAGGGAGGATGAGAGGGTATATTAAATCAAAACTGGACGAATGGCAGAGTGGTTCTTGAAAATGCTTTTTAAATAAAGCTGGGAGTAAAAAGATGATAAATATATTGTTTTTCTAGACATAGATAAAGCCTTTGATTGTGTACCCAGGCACAAAATATGGTATTCAATGAACAATAAATACTTTGGGATCCCAGAGAAACTTAAGAGAACAATTTTCAACACATACCATAATACTAAATGTAGAGTGAAGACCCTCACAGAAAATGATGATTAGTTTGATGTCAAATTGGGAGTCAGGTAAGGCAGTGCCCTCTCACCATTATTGTTCATTCTGTTCTTGGATAAGTGTGTGAGAGAGAAAAACCCTAATGAAGAGAAAGTCATTGATCTAATGTATACAAATGCCAACGCAATGATAGCAGGAACAAGGTAGGACCTAAAAAGTAAACTAGAAGAATGGAACAACACCCTCACAAACAGCAGAATGAAAATCAGCAGAGAAAAGGAAATCATGCTGTTATCAAGAATACCTAGAGTGTGAACATTTCATTGAAGGACCATGTTTTACATTAGTGCAGAAATTTTGAATATCCAGGAATTATGTTCTGTGATGAAAAAGTATATCTTAGTTTAACCAGACCACTGAGCTGATCAACAACTCTCCTAGGGATTAGATTTATTTTACGTGGCTAAGAACCAATTGGTTACCTAGCAACGGTACCTACAGCTTATTGTGGAATCCGAACCACATTATAGCGAGAAATAAATTTCTTTCACCAGAAATAAATTCCTCTAATTCTTCACTGGCCGGTCGGAGAATCGAACGCAGGGCCAGCAGAGTCCTGGCTGAGAACGGTACCCACCGATCCAACGAGGAACTTAATAAAATCAGTCAGAAGTAGAAATATGCCCTCCTGTACCAACCAGCTTTCAGTGCCTGGGGCATATCAAGTGTGGGGACTTTTACTGGTGTGTGAAGTCCTTAAGCTCTGCTTCTCTGTTTCGCAGGGTGAAGGCATTAATATGTAATAGAAGATCTTCGGCTAGAGATCAGAAAGTTCAAGCTAGAATGACGTTTTAGCGAGGCATAGGAGGAGGAAAATGAAGGGTACTTTCGACCATGTCAAATTTATTGTCCAGTTTAATTGAAATATGGATTAGCAAAGGGCTTGTTACCTTAGCTCAGATTGTCTTCTCAACAAAACAGGGCGAGGAGTATATCTATATATATATATATATATATATATATATATATATATATATATATATATATATATATATATATATATATAGATATGTGTGTGTGTGTGTGTGTGTTGACTGGTTCACCTGTTCTCTTGTTTAGTTGACTTTTTTTTTTTTTTTTTTTTTTAGGGGTGTTGACTCCTTCAGACAGTGCTTGACTTCTTCAGTCAGTAAGCATGTAGCAGAGCAGTCAGTAACTTGGCAGCAATGAGTCAGTTGGGAGTAAGTTGGGTGTCAGCATCAGGTATGGTTACCTGAGATGTCAGTAGAGTAGCAGAGAGTTGGTGCTGAAGCGGCATCAGGTATGGTTAGTTGCCTGTGAGTCCATTTGGGGTGGCATACTTCGTCGTCTGCATACAACCTCATCGTCTGTGTGTATGGCCTCTTCTGTGTACGACCTTGTGATCTGTGTGTAAGACCTCGTTCTGGAGTGCAACCTCGTCCTTGGGAGTGACCTCGTCCTTGGGTGCCACTTCATCTGTGTGTCTGACCTCGTCCTAATATTGCAGCCTCGCATGTTTTGGAAGTTCAACTCATCTGTGTGTCTGACCTCATTCAAGTATTGCAGCCTCACATGTTTTGGACGCTCAACTTATCTGTGTGTCTGACGTCATTCAAGTGTTGCAGCCTCGCATGTTTTGGAAGTTCAACTCATCTGTGTGTGTGACCTTGTCCGAATATTGCAGCCTCGCATATTTCGGAAGTTCAACTCATCTGTTTGTCTTTCCTTGTCAGAGTATTGCAGCCTCGCATGTTTGGGAAGTTCAACTCATCTCTGTGTGTGACCTCATCTTGATATTGCAGCCTCTCATGTTTTGGAAGTTTAACTCATCTGTGTGTGGGACTTTGTCCGAATATTGTAGACTCGCATGTTTCGGAAGTTCATCTCTGCGTTGTTGGCGATTATGGTTGTATTTGTTAGTCCTGTTGTGGTTATGTTTGTTAGCCCTGTCATGGTTACATTTGTTAGCCATGTTGTGGTTACGTTTGTTGACCCTGTTGTGGCTATTGAGGTTGTTAACCATGTTGTGGTTTTTAAGGCTGTTAATCCTGTGGTGGTTGTATTTGTTAGCCCTCTTGAGATTTAATTATTGTTTATGTTAGCCCTGTTGTGGTTGTATTTGTTGGCCCTGTTGTGATCGTATTTGTAAATCCTGTTGTGGTTATTGAGGTTGTTAACCCTGTGGTGGTTGTATTTGTTAGCCCTGTTGAGAGTTAATTATTGTATTTGTTAGCCCTGTTGTGGTTGTATTAGTTGGCCCTGTTGTGGTCGTATTTGCTGGCCCTGTTGTGGTTATTAAGGTTTTTAACCCTGTGGTGGTTACATTTGTTATCCCTGTTAAGATTTAATTATTGTTGTTAGTCCTCTTGTGGTTGTATTTGTTGGCCCTGTTGTGGTCGTATTTGTTAGCCCTGTTGTGGTCATTGAGGTTGTTAACCCTGCGGTGGCTGTATTTGTTAGCCCTGTTGAGGGTTAATGATTGTATTTATTAGCCCTATTGTTTTTGTATTTGTTGTTGTTGTCGTCATATTTGTTAACCCTGTTGTGGTTGTATTTGCTAGCCCTGCTGTGGTTGTATTTGGTGACTCCTTAGCTGAGCCGCCGGAGAGAACTCACCCTGAGAGGGTCTGGACACAGTCCGTCTCAGTGGCTTCTCTGGACGGTTCCAGCCCCCCAGTGCACCTGCCAACTACTGCCGACACTGGCTCAGACATTAGTCTGATCGATCGGGCCCAGGTGCCCGCCAGTGCCACAGTAGAGGAGCACACCAAGTGGACCGTGACCTGGGTGGACGAACAGTCCCTGACCGTCCCCACAGTCGAGCTCAGGGTGATTACCCC
>NC_089742.1:208917-213917 GCF_040412425.1 Macrobrachium rosenbergii | reverse complement strand
GATTTTTGCATTTGAAGTAAACGCAAACATAAGTATCTCTTCCTTTAGAGGTAATTGATCACTGCCTTATCGTTCATTGTAACGTAAGTTTAGTATTTTATTAGCTCTGCTCTTACCTTTTACTATGCATTCTTAAGCTACATTCTGTTTATTTCATTCGAGAGAGAGTTTTTTCTTAAGTTTTCCTTGTAACCCATATTGTAGGAACATGATAATTAACCTTGGTGTATGAGTTGAATAAATACAACCATTGCCCTTTTATAATAATCAAGTCATTCGAATTTACAACCCTTGAATATACCTGTCAGATATTAATTTCCGGAATCACGTCCTTTTGTTAAAGTGACTGTCTTTGCAAGAGCTGGGTTTCCGCTAAGCCTTTCGACAAGAAAATGTAATTATCGCTACTGTCCCCGCGATGTGTTAATTTCCACTATGCTTTGGATAAGTGAATGTAATTATTTTAATGTTCTACGCAGTATTGTACAGGGATTTCTAGTTTTATATATACCCAATGGGGAGATTTACAAACCCATTCATAGCCTGTGCTTATTAATGCACTTATTGTGCTAATATTATATTTTTGTGTTCCATTTTTGCTCCATGTGTTACCATTGCGTCCATGGGTGAGTTAAGCACCCCTTATTTCAAACCCATAAGTGCGTTGTGATCTGTTGCCCCATAGCCGGACACCAGTGGGAGCTAGGGTATCTCAGTAGCAGTACTAAATTTGCACATACATGTTATTCTGCAACCAAAAGTAAACACTAGGTGGGAATTGCTCCATTTTTTCCAGGATATTTTTTAGTGAATGTCAGATTTTCACATATGTACTATTTTATATTCGGTGGAATAATCCCACCTCTACTCCTGTTACCACTATATCTTTGGCAAGTTAAGCAAATTCAAATAATTATACCTTTGAATTTGTAGGCTTTGACCCATGCATTGTAAAATGCGTGGGCTGTGACTTGTGTTAAACCTCAAGTTTTATTAGTGTCTTCCTTACCATAGGGGCACTCTTATTGCAGTTGGAGCCTTGTAGCGGCCCACTTTAGTATTTTGTTTGGCATTATACTCTGCCTAGTTCAGAGTGCCATTTCCATTCCGTGCAACTGTTTGCATGGCTAATTATTATTCATTTACATGTGCCTATACTGCACAGCCTAAAGGCAATGCCTTTCAATACAGTGCCACTTTTGTACTGCTAGCTCAACCATAACAAATCAACTAGAGTAGTTGACATATTCAACCTATAGCAACTCTGCCAAAATGTCCACCTACGAGGAGGCAATTGCTGCCTATACGCAAATAGAACAGATGGCAGGACAAACTGGAGTGCCGTTACGAGCCCGTATAAAATGGGGAGTGTGTGGTTGGCTTAACAGGAACCCCTGGTCCCCATCCAAAGAGGGAGCCCATTCACTAGGACCTCCAGTTGAGGGGCCTATCATTGTGGCATCTCCCAGAGGTTATGATAAAGGTCTACAGGTCTTTGCATGCCATGACCCCCAAACACATTGTCTCTCATACAGGAAGACCAGGTACCGACTCAGGTCCGCATCCACCCTAAGAGAACCATAATGTATGAGAGTAAAGATGGAAGGAGGCTCAACTCCCCGGTGACCTATTGAGGGTGATCACACCCCAACAAAGTAGAATTAGTGCCTTTGGGGTAGAGGATATCCTTCCTGAAGACTATGAGCTACTCATAAGACAGGCCCTTGAGTCTCGCCTCTTTCCTGAGCCCAACCTAGCCCCTACCCCAGATGCTCTGCTGATACCCTAGGCATAGGCAGCTTGTTTGACATGCCGGAGCCTAAGACAATGCCACAGTCTGCACCTGCCTTATAGCTGTATGGAATAGATTCCAGCTGGGACAGTATGCGTTGGCCTGACAAAACATCAGTGACAGAGCCAGAACAACCAGATTTCAGAAGGATCAGTACTCTTTGGCCAGAAGAAGAGCCAGCCAAGACCTGGGCCTTCCACAGAGCCAGAGCCTGAACCCTCATTTAATCTCCCTTCAGGAGATCAAATTCCCTCTCAGTCTCTGTCAGGAGCGGTTGATTTTTTTGTCCTTCCGTTGAGATATTTCCAGTGTCAACTGAATGCACTGAGCAGGGCAGTACTCAGTCCATCACAGATATTGAGTCATTCTCAAATTCATCTCCTGTGCTTGAGCCTGCCTTACTACCGGTGCTAATCTCCCTTCAGGGGGTCTTGCAACTCCCAAGTCCTCGGAAGAGAAGACTCTGGTGGACAGTTCCCTAAGAGCCAAGTTGATTGCCCAAATCCAGGAACTGCAACAGCAGTTGGCAGAGATAGATGGTACTACCCTTACTCTGGTTGTCACAGCAGAGGAAGTGGATGGCACTACTTCAGACCCTGTTGTTGGTACTACTGCTGTCGAGTTTGTTGCAGCCAAGGCAGTGGCTAGCATAGTGCCCGTTCCATCCGGTAGCCTAGCCTCCAGTGCCTCTTCCTGCTTAAGTCCTGAAGTCACTCTAGAGCCTTCCCAGGAATTGGCTCCACTAATTCCCTCTGAGATATCCAAGCCTAAAGGCGAATTAGAAGAGTCAGAGCCATCAATAAAGCCAGTACTCATTTCCACAGCTGATCTTGAGGAAAAATTAACAGAGATGAAGCACACCACTCCACTGAAGAAATGTCGCTGGCTCCTCTCAGCAACTGCAATTCCAGTGCTTCCCAGGAGGAATAACTGGAAGGCCACCTGCATCAAGGGTCTAAGCCTCCAGTGCTACAGCTGGAAGGACAAGCGCCTAAAACTCCAATAACGACAGAGCATAGGTGCTCTCCAAGCCATAGTGCCTTGGCACAGTGCCATGTATATATTCCACATAGCCTTAGGATCCTATTTCTTGTATTGATTAGAGTCTCTGAGCTCATGACACTTATATTATATAGCTGTAACAGTACCTCATTTTAATCAAGCAGTCCTAGCCCCTGATCCAGAAAGGAGGTCTAGGGATGTCTCCTACTTTTATTAATTAATATTGTTGTTTTGAAAGAATTTATTTTGTATTTCGCTAAGTCTGTTCTTTAGCCCAACAAGCTGAAGAGCAGTCCTAGACATTTTTGCAATTTTGTTACATGCTTTATCACATTGTGTTGCATTTTATTATATTTGTGTAGCATGTTTTGCAATGTTTTCATTCTGATAACCTGTATTGTTAACATATTTCATGTCCATGTACATTATGTCATGGCTTAAATGACTTTTTTGCAATTTACTTTATTCTCTGCACGTAGCTAGGTAGCTATTTATCTTTTTAAGACAATGAGTCAGTAGCATTGCCAGTTCATTTTTATTCCACAGACAGTAACTTGAAATCAACGCAGACACTTACGCTAGTGTTAGGGATGTTAATTAAGTTAGCTTGTAAGCTCAATCCTCAGGGGATAAGTTAGACTTATATCTTTTAGCCTATTTTCTCTCCCCATTAAGGGGAGATGATTAACATAATCGATAACAGTGGCTTCCTAGTGCAGACCTTCATGCCCAAAAGGGAGTGGAATGTCTGCTTAAAGGGGGAGCTTTTATAAATGTACGCCACTGTATTGATTATTTTCTTAATAATTCAGTAAATTTTCCATTAACTAGTGGGATAAAGTATAGCCACAGTATAGGGAGCGATGGGAGATTTTTAGAGTGTGTTCAGCTTTCTGCTACTTAATGGGATGCCAGGGAAAACATATGGGAAAAATATACCACTGTTCCCTTCTAGCTAAGCTTCTAACCTAATTAAACCCTTTTGTATTTTGAAATATGGGCGAAGATTTTCTCTCGTTAATCAGCAGCTTGGGTCTTCGCCTAAAGTTATGCCTGCGGCACAGTTTTCTGCCATAAAAAGGGCAACATTACAGAAGTCGTCAGTCAGTCTGTTTTAGTCCACCAGAGGCTCAGCCAGCTGGGACATTGGACCCTTGAGCCTCGCAGGCCCTCATATCATACACTTGGAGAGCTTTAACTTTTGAACCAGATATAGTCACCAGGTAGTTAAGAGCTACGGTACCTGGAGAATCTTCTATAAAAGCATCCCAAGGAAGCAGAGTATGGTATGTCCTGTGATTCGAGAGTTAGTTCTAAGCCAGTGTAAATTTTTCTCTAACTCCGCATCTCTCTCAGAATTCATAATTTAGTTCAATTCCTTTTCCACTGACTTTGCAACAAAGTATTTATCAGTACCAGTGTATGTTCCTTGTTAGAAGTGTATAGAGTAACGCCATTCCATTGTGAGAAGTGATTAGAGTAATGTAGTCCATTTGACTTCTGCATTAGCTCGTCCAAAGAGAGATATTACCTTATTAGTAGTCTCATATGAAATTATTTACCAAGAAGATGTTTCTCATGTGTTCCCGATTTGCCAAGAGAGTTCGCCCTGCCCAGCTGATATAATTGTATTATTAAACAAACTTTAAAGACCTCTTATACATGGTACATTTATGTACATCTCGAAATTACTGAGGGTACTAATTTCCAATTTAGCGAATGGTACATTCACATTTCAGTGAGATCTGTCACCTTTGACTTAGCAATGTGCTTGTAAATAAAGTAAGTGATAAGAAGCAGATTTCTCATTTGACGACATACCAATTATTATTTGTTCCTTTTTTTGTTACAGTATATCTAGGTTTTTATTGCAAGGTACTATTAATCACAATAAAGTAAACTCCAGCACTCCGAAATATTATATATATATATATATATATATATATATATATATATATATATATATATATATATATATATATATATATATATATATATATATATATATATATATATATATATATATATAATGTCTATTTCTTTCCTGTAATACTACAGTGTAATATGAATATAAGAAGGCCCATAAAACACTATTTAAATGTTGAAACCATATATTTCGGGCACTAGCTTCTGTGCCCCTGTTCACTGGTAGAATATGGACAGGTGGAAAGTTACTATGGTATATATACAAAAACATAAAGGTGTG